>NW_027456912.1:0-5000 GCF_040206685.1 Ascaphus truei
CCCCTCCCTGCCTTCCCACCCCCCTCCCTGCCTTTCACGCCCCCCGTCCCCTCCCTGCCTTTCACGCCCCCGTCCCCTCCCTGCCGTTCATGCCCCCGTCCCCTCCCTGACTTTCACGCCCCCGTCCCCTCCCTGCTGTTCACGCACCCGTCCCCTCCCTGACTTTCACGCCCCCGTCCCCTCCCTGCCTTTCACGCCCCCGTCCCCTCCCTGCCTTTCACGCCCCCGTCCCCTCCCTGCCTTTCACGCCCCCGTCCCCTCCCTGCCTTTCACGCCCCCACTCCCCTCCCTGCCTTCCACGCCCCCACCCGCTCCCTGCCTTTCTACCCCCCTCCCTGCCTTTCACGCCCCAATCCCTGCATTTCACGCCCCCCTCCCTGCCTTTCACGCCCCCAACCCCCTCCCTGCCTTCCACGCCCCCACCCCCTTTCCTGCCTTTCACCCCCCCCCTGCCTTTCACGCCCCCAACCCCCTCCCTGCCTTTCACGCCCCCCCTCCCTGCCTTTAACGCCCCCCCTCCCTGCCTTTAACGCCCCCCCCTCCATGCCTTTCACGCCCCCCCCTCCCTGCCTTTCACGCCCCCCCTCCCTGCCTTTCACGCCCCCCCTCCCTGCCTTTCATGCCCCCTCCCTGCCTTTCACGGCCCCCCTCCCTGCCTTTCACACCCCCCTCCCTGCCTTTCACGCCCCCACCCCCCTCCCTGCCTTTCACCCCCCTGCCTTTCACACCTCCCCGGCCTTTCATGCCCCCCCCTGCCTTTCACGCCGCACCTGCCTTTCACGCCCCCCTGCCTTTCACAGCCCCTTCTTGCCTTTTACGCCCCCCCTGCTTTTCACGCCCCCTCCCTGCCTTTCACGCCCCCTCCCTGCCTTTCACGCCCCCTCCCTGCCTTTCACGCCCCCCGTCCCCTCCCTGCCTTTCACGTCCCCTCCCTGCCTTTCACGCCACCACCCTGCCTTTCACGCCACCACCCTGCCTTTCTCGCCCCCCTCCCTGCCTTTCACGCCCCCCTCCCTGCCTTTCACGCCCCCCTCCCTGCCTTTCACGCCCCCCTCCCTGCCTTTCACGCCCCCACCCCCTCCCTGCCTTTCACGCCCCCTCCCTGCCTTTCCACCCCCCTCCCTGCCTTTCACGCCCCCACCCCCCTCCCTGCCTTTCACGCCCCCCGTCCCCTCCCTGCCTTTCACGCCCCCTCCCTGCCTTTCACGCCCCCCTGCCTTTCACAGCCCCTTCTTGCCTTTTACGCCCCCCCTGCTTTTCACGCCCCCTCCCTGCCTTTCACGCCCCCTCCCTGCCTTTCACGCCCCCTCCCTGCCTTTCACGCCCCCCGTCCCCTCCCTGCCTTTCACGTCCCCTCCCTGCCTTTCACGCCACCCCCCTGCCTTTCTCGCCCCCCTCCCTGCCTTTCACGCCCCCCTCCCTGCCTTTCACGCCCCCAACCCCCTCCCTGCCTTTCACGCCCCCACCCCCTCCCTGCCTTTCACGCCCCCTCCCTGCCTTTCCACCCCCCTCCCTGCCTTTCACGCCCCCACCCCCCTCCCTGCCTTTCACGCCCCCACCCCCCTCCCTGCCTTTCACGCCCCCCGTCCCCTCCCTGCCTTTCACGCCCCCTCCCTGCCTTTCACGCCCCCCTGCCTTTCACAGCCCCTTCTTGCCTTTTACGCCCCCCCTGCTTTTCACGCCCCCTCCCTGCCTTTCACGCCCCCTCCCTGCCTTTCACGCCCCCTCCCTGCCTTTCACGCCCCCCGTCCCCTCCCTGCCTTTCACGTCCCCTCCCTGCCTTTCACGCCACCCCCCTGCCTTTCTCGCCCCCCTCCCTGCCTTTCACGCCCCCCTCCCTGCCTTTCACGCCCCCAACCCCCTCCCTGCCTTCCACGCCCCCACCCCCTTTCCTGCCTTTCACCCCCCCCCTGCCTTTCACGCCCCCAACCCCCTCCCTGCCTTTCACGCCCCCCCTCCCTGCCTTTAACGCCCCCCCTCCCTGCCTTTAACGCCCCCCCCTCCATGCCTTTCACGCCCCCCCCTCCCTGCCTTTCACGCCCCCCCTCCCTGCCTTTCACGCCCCCCCTCCCTGCCTTTCATGCCCCCTCCCTGCCTTTCACGGCCCCCCTCCCTGCCTTTCACACCCCCCTCCCTGCCTTTCACGCCCCCACCCCCCTCCCTGCCTTTCACCCCCCTGCCTTTCACACCTCCCCGGCCTTTCATGCCCCCCCCTGCCTTTCACGCCGCACCTGCCTTTCACGCCCCCCTGCCTTTCACAGCCCCTTCTTGCCTTTTACGCCCCCCCTGCTTTTCACGCCCCCTCCCTGCCTTTCACGCCCCCTCCCTGCCTTTCACGCCCCCTCTCTGCCTTTCACGCCCCCCGTCCCCTCCCTGCCTTTCACGTCCCCTCCCTGCCTTTCACGCCACCACCCTGCCTTTCACGCCACCACCCTGCCTTTCTCGCCCCCCTCCCTGCCTTTCACGCCCCCCTCCCTGCCTTTCACGCCCCCCTCCCTGCCTTTCACGCCCCCCTCCCTGCCTTTCACGCCCCCACCCCCTCCCTGCCTTTCACGCCCCCACCCCCCTCCCTGCCTTTCACGCCCCCCGTCCCCTCCCTGCCTTTCACGCCCCCTCCCTGCCTTTCACGCCCCCCTGCCTTTCACAGCCCCTTCTTGCCTTTTACGCCCCCCCTGCTTTTCACGCCCCCTCCCTGCCTTTCACGCCCCCTCCCTGCCTTTCACGCCCCCTCCCTGCCTTTCACGCCCCCTCCCTGCCTTTCGCGCCCCCCGTCCCCTCCCTGCCTTTCACGTCCCCTCCCTGCCTTTCACGCCACCCCCCTGCCTTTCTCGCCCCCCTCCCTGCCTTTCACGCCCCCCTCCCTGCCTTTCACGCCCCCACCCCCTCCCTGCCTTTCAAGCCCACTCCCTGCCTTTCCACCCCCCTCCCTGCCTTTCACGCCCCCACCCCCCTCCCTGCCTTTCATGCCCCTACCCCCCTCCCTGCCTTTCATGCCCCTACCCCCCTCCCTGCCTTTCACGCCCCTACCCCCCTCCTTGCCTTTCACGCCCCTGTCCCCTCTCTGCCTTTCACGCCCCCGTCCCCTCCCTGCCTTTCACGCCCCCGTCCCCCCCCCCCCTCCCTGCCTTTCACGCCCCCGTCCCCCCCCCCTCCCTGCCTTTCACGCCCCCGTCCCCCCCCCCTCCCTGCCTTTCACGCCCCCGTCCCCCCCCCCTCCCTGCCTTTCACGCCCCCGTCCCCCCCCCCTCCCTGCCTTTCACGCCCCCCGCCCCTGCAATCCTGGGCAACGCTGGGTATATCAGCTAGTATATATCTAAAGATATATAAAATGTAAGGATGTGGTAGGAACCTCATATGTGTGTTCAGTGTGTGTCCTGTTGTGCTGCCTCTGTTCAGTGAGAAGCTTGTGGAGTGTTTGCAACAGTGTTGCAGTGTGCCCTAGCAGAGTGAGACAGGCAGTGTGATGCAATAGCTGAGCTGTGTGTCTGTGCAGATTAGGCAGAGAGGCTCCGTGGAGAAACTACAATTCCCATGAGATCCTGGGCAGTCACCTGATGTGAAGAACCAATCAGAAGGCTAGGATGACAGGGACAGGAAAGGGAAGCGTGGGGGAGAGGTCACGCTAGAGAGGGGTTCTGGAAGGTAAAGGAGGAGGGTGTATGCGTGCAGGGGTCTGTGACCCGCCTGCATAGGCTAGCTTTACCCCGCAGGCCCTTAGGAGAAACCCCTGAGTCACAGTAGGTTGCTGTGCTGCAGGGACGCCCATAATTAGGGTGACATGGTGTCCCGGTTTAGCCGGGACAGTCCCGTTTTTTTAACCTCTGTCCCGTTTTTTTAACCTCTGTCCCGTTTTTTTAACCTCTGTCCCGGTGTTTTAGTCTCTGCCCGGCTGCCCTGCATGCTGTAAAATGTTCCGTTTTTTGTGGTTGTTCCGCTTTTGACCATCAGATCAGGGGGGGCAGCAGAGAGCAGACAATGCATGGAGGAGAGCAGGGGCCGGGACTAAACTGCGGAGCCCGAGCAGTGAGACCCGGAAGTGTCAGTGAGAACTTCCGGGGTGTCTGCTGCCAGGGCTCAATATGGCTTCCCCCACCCATGCAGGTATGGTCCAGAATGGGGGACACAAACACACTCACACAATGGGGGGGGGGGGGGGGGAGGAGAGAGGCACAGGCACAGGCACAGTATGAGGAAAGGCAGAGAGAGACACACACACACACAGGTACAGCATGGGGAGAGACACACACACAGGCACAGCATGGGGAGAGACACACACACAGGCACAGCATGGGGAGAGACACACACACACACAGGTACAGTATGAGGAAAGGCAGAGAGAGACACACACACACACACAGGCACAGTATGAGGAAAGGCAGAGAGAGACACACACACACACACACAGGCACAGTATGAGGAAAGGCAGAGAGAGACACACACACACACACACAATGGGGGGGGGGGGGGGAGAGAGGCACAGGCACAGTATGAGGAAAGGCAGAGAGAGACACACACACACACACAGGTACAGCATGGGGAGAGACACAGAGAGAGACACACACACACAGGTACAGCATGGGGAGAGACACACACACACAGGTACAGCATGGGGAGAGACACACACACACACAGGCACAGCATGGGGAGAGACACACACACAGGCACAGCATGGGGAGAGACACACACACAGGCACAGCATGGGGAGAGACACACACACAGGCACAGCATGGGGAGAGACACACACACAGGCACAGCATGGGGAGAGACACAGAGAGAGACACACACACAGGCACAGCATGGGGAGAGACACAGAGAGAGACACACACAGGCACAGTATGAGGAAAGGCAGAGAGAGACACACACACAGGTACAGCATGGGGAGAGACACAGAGAGAGACACACACACAGGTACAGCATGGGGAGAGACACACACACACAGGCACAGCATGGGGAGAGACACAGAGAGAGACACACACACACACAGGCACAGTATGAGGAAA
>NW_027456912.1:10000-122500 GCF_040206685.1 Ascaphus truei
TTATAGCCCCTCCCAGGCACCTTACCCACCCCAAGGGGGGAAAGGCCTTATTTTTGAGTGTGTTTGCAGAGGTGGGCTTATTGTGTGTGTGTCACTGTGTGTCACTGTGTGTGTGTCACTGTCACTGTGTGTGTCACTGTGTGTGTCACTATCTGTGTGTGGCAGCAGCCGCCTGAGGTGATGAAGGACCTGAGTATCACCAGGGCGGCTCAGGTAAGCAGCGCTCCGGGGGGGACAGGGTATAAGAGGCTTGGGGGATGGGGGGGAGGGGGTATAAGAGGCTTGGGGGATAGAAGAACGAGTCTGCGGAGGGAGAAACACCTCACCACCGTCTCTCCTCCTCCCCACACCGGGCAGCAGCTGCGGAGGAGAGCACCTGCCCCGCAGTGCCGCAGTGTAAGAGGAGAGGGAGCTATGCAGGGCCCTGACAGGGGAAGGGCAGGAGGGCCCTGGGACACCACCAGGCCTGACGCCTAATCCCAGCATCATTGGTCTCATTGACTTCAATACATGTTGTATGATTAACTTTTGCAGATACCCCCCCCCCCCAATGATCTGTGCCCCATAAAATGACTCAGTGTGATCTAAGCTGTCAGACGGTCCCTCATGCATCTCAAATGGCCACTTCTTGCAGCTGATTGTCATTCTTGTTTAGAGAGTGTCTGAAAGTGAGTGAGAGAGTGTGTATGAGTGAGAGGGTCTGAGAGTGTGTGATTTCCCACCCCCCCTGCTCCGATTTGTGTGTGTGAATGTGTGAGAGAATACAGACACCAACCCACAATCGGTCATACAGTAGTCACCCACCACCCAAGTGTCAGTCAGTCAGTCACCCAAGTGGCAGTCAGTCAGTCACCCAAGTGGCAGTCAGTCACCCAAGTGGCAGTCAGTCAGTCACCCAAGTGGCAGTCAGTCAGTCACATAAGTGGCAGTCAGTCACCCAAGTGTCAGTCAGTCAGTCACCCAATTGGCAGTCAGTCACACAAGTGTCAGTCAGTCAGTCAGTCAGTCACACAAGTGTCAGTCAGTCACCCAAGTGTCAGTCAGTCAGTCAGTCACACAAGTGTCAGTCAGTCAGTCACACAAGTGTCAGTCAGTTAGTCAGTCACCCAAACCTGGAAAACCAATTGCGAGTAGCAACATCATCAATACCAGCTAACATCACACGCCTCACCAAAGAGAAGCAGTTCCAGTTAATTGAATGTTTGACCAAATATAGCAGGCTAATTTTTAAGTTGATCATTTTGTATGGCCCGCGAATGATGTTATAAATATCCAAATGGCCCTTGGCAGAAAAAAGGTTCCCCACCCCTGCTATAAAGTACACCTAGTTTGGCATAGGATTTGGATGTCAGGGTATCAATGTGCAACCCAAATGTTAAATGGGAGTTGAACTATATGCCCAGATATATAAAACCAGTAACAGGGGCTAGGATGGTTTTAGAGCTGGTTTTTATCTGAAGCTCTGTGATTGGCAGCTTTAGCAATTTAGCTCTGGTCCCAAATACCATTGTTACAGTCTTGTCAGTGTTTAAAATCAGTTTGTTTTAGGAAATCCAGTTTCAAGTCTCAAAAAATCAGATTGAAGTATGTGTTCAAGGTCAGAGAGGCGAGGGCTGCGTGCATATAGGATAAGATCTAAGGCCTCTCACAATAACCCGTTAGGAATATTAATTCCTCATCTATCCGACATAAGTATAAAATATACTCTACCAAGACCCCTAATACAGAGTTACCCACCTTATACGGGAGCAGCTGCCAGACGAGTATAGTAAATGTATCTTATTTCTTTTGCCACTGGAGGGCAGCGTGGAGTTACACGGAGGGGCGCCCGTAAGGACGACGTGCCAGTTAGGCGGAAGGAGAAGCGCACACACTTTTATGTGAAACGGATATATTTGGGGAGGGATTTAGTAGTCTGAGTAAGAAAATTAACCATTTAAATATGCACAGATTTAATCCCACTTTTGGAAATTAGGGATGTTACCTAAAAGTTTGAGAATGCATCAAGTGCCACCCATGGGCTTTAATGAAGCAGCATTTGTGGGCTAAAGGGAACAGCATTCTGTATAAAGGTATTTTGGGCTCGATATAAATAATTGATGCCAAAAACGAATATTACGTAAATTGAGAATGGAAAAATCTTCAACACAAACGTACAGAATGTGATATTCTGAGAGATCTTACAGATGTTATCAAATCCCACAATGAATATATAGAAAATGTCTGTATAGAACGAGTCAAACAAGAATATGCCAATAAAACGTTTAATTGGGAGATACAGGGGCCACAATTCAGGTCATTTAGCTGAAAGAAGGGAAGCTGGTCAGCCGGTCAGCCAGTAGAGCAGGTCAGCCAGTAGAGCAGGTCAGCCGGTCAGCTCTGAGATCAGCATTACTTATATCTCCTAACCTTTGCCCCCTGCATGTAATGCTGCAGGACAGCCTACACTGCATATACTGTACATGAGATACTTAACCCTTTCTTTTCGCTCGACTCTAATCTGAATGATTTGCTAATTGGTTTGTAATTAGAGAGATATTTGTAGCAGAATCCCATGTATGTTCTTTTTACCTTTTTAGATACCGTTTTGTGTAATAAAAGATATGAGATCAGAGGGGCTTCCTGTTTGCACTCGTGTTTTGGCAGAAGTGTATATGTGACCCTTTAAATCTCCCTCACACCCGGGCTTGGCAGCGTGACACTAGTGCAGCGTCCTGGGGAAGAATCACTGAGCTGTTAGCAATAGATACAACGGATAGAAAAGACACTACACGTAGGTTTGATTAAAGAGAGTATTTTATTGAAATAATGAATCTCTTTGCTGGTAGGGGCCTGCAGCACATTGCAGAGCGATATAGTAACACGCAGAGCAGTGCATTGCAGGCCCCTCCGTCAGCAAAGGGGTGAAGACCAATGCAGGGTGTATAAAGATCTCACTGATAATTCATGCACAAAGGGCAGTTTGTTGCTGTGATCCAGAGGAAGGCGAAACATAACCCCTGCTGTGCAATGGGGGAAAAAAATTCCTTCCTGCCCCAATTAAATGGCGATCGGATGGTCCCTGGATCACTGCGCAGTGAGATCAGATGGAGCAGCACAGATCAGCGTTGTTATACACAGGGGCACACTCAGTATATAGAGATGCGGGTGATGGGGCCCTTGTGCCTCTGTATAACTCACCTGCTCCCCCATCCCCCTGCATATCTATCCCATTCACCCCTTTTCCTCCCGCATACCTCGCAGGGCCGGCCGGCCATTAGGCGGTCGCCTAGCACGCAGAGGTCCTAGGGGCGCATTAATAATCATTATTATTTTTTCCTCTTATTATTTTATTTATTTATCTTTTTTTAAAAATTATTATTCTTTTTTTTATCCAGTATTTTGGCGCCCTTTTATTTTTATTTTGCGTTTTATTATTTTATTTATCTTATTATTTTTTATACAACTGGGGCATAAATTTTAAGTTTTGCCTCGGGCGCATGAAACCCGTGCTCCGGCCCTGCTCCTTGTTCTCTCTCACCCTCTCACACCCAACATCCCTATCTCCCTCTAGTACCTGCCCCTCCCGCAGCCTTCCTGATCTTATCTGCCTCTCCTGCGGTCAAACCAACTTCTCAGGGCCCCTAGAATACCCCTGTATCTACGCCCTGGCTCCTCTGCTACCTGCTCCTGGCTTCTTCTCCGCCTAAAAAAGGTGAAGCAGCAGATCTGTCCGCACCTCTCGTATTCTCCTACCTGCTCCCGGGGTCTTCTCCTCCGCCTAAAAAAGGTGAAGCAGCAGATCCGGCCACACCTGTCGTATGCTCCTTGGTCATCGTACACCACGTCTGCGTCATCGGCCGCCTTGTAGCCCACCTCATTGTTCCACTTGACGCCCGCTTTGTCATATGCCTCGTCGTCCGCCTCGTAGCCCGCCTCGTCGTCTGGTGGCACAAAGGGCACCACCTTCGTGCGTGTCCTGATCTGCAGGAGACATGAAGTGTTTGTAACCAGGGACAGTGATACTCTGTATCGCAAGAGCTCCTGTGCCACTTATACCCCATCCCCAATACCACGTTATACCGCCCTCCACAGGGCAAATACCCGTTATACCCACCTCCCCAGGCCCAGTACCCAGTTATACAACCCTCCCAAGGCCCAGTACCCTGTTATACGCCCCTCCCCGGGCCCAGTACTCGTTATACCCACCTCACCAGGCCCAGTACCCGTTATACCCACCTCACCAGGCCCAGTACCCATTATATACCCCTCCCCAGAAGGTCATGTTTCTATTTATCAAAAATACATTGAGTTACCTCTGGTTTTCAGGCATGTCCTGGGGGAGTTATCACAGAGACACAGAAACGTCGCTGAGTTTGGGTTAGTAACTCCCTTAACCTCTCAGCAGTTGAATTCCCCATTAGGCGCTTAGCACGTTAAAAACAAGCGTTGCTATTTCTCTGCATGAAGTTGCAGGTAATTGGAAGAGTTACACAGTGACGGCTATTTCATCACTCACCTTCTTCCCCCGAAACGGTCTTTTCTGTCTTATTTCCGGCTTCACATCGGATATCCATATCCATTCTTGGCCTCTGATCTGTATGCAAGGCAATGCTTTAAGACAGGGTTGCACAACCTTTTCCCCCTGCTCCCCCCTCCACCTTCCCCACCTTGTCTCCGACGTTCTGATGTAACGACGTCATGTGATATCACGTTGCTATGGCAATGCCACATCATGTGACGCCACGTTGCTGTCGCCAGAAGCCGCCGGAGACAAGGAAAGGGAACTTACAGAGGCCTTGCGCGCGATCTCCGGCATTTAATTTAAATGCTATGGGGAAGAGCGAGGGGCCTCTGTAAGTGCCGAGCCCCTCCTCCCAAGAAAATGTCGTGCCCCTCGATTTGCGCACCCCTGCTTTAAGAGATATTCTGGGACCCTCCAACTCCTCCATCGGACCCTTCCTCATATTGACTGACCTTGCAGTGCTCTGCACTGACTTGCACTGACCTGCTATGGTGCCTCTCAAAATACCATGCTAACTCATTCTGAACATACATGTGTCCTTTCTACATGTTACTCAGCTTGTATGGGCCACAGACAGCTTTCCTGGGGTCCAGGACTAGTTTCCACCGGAGACACTCACCCATGGGTCGGCGACTTTGCGAGAACCCACCCCCCCCAACCTGTTTTCTCTTGCACTGCCATAGACAACAACATTTCGGCCTGCTGGTCTTTCTCAGGTAAAGTGGCTAAACCCACTAAATCCAGCAAAGAAAGGCCAGCAGCCGAAACATTGTAGTCTGTGGCACAATAAATTATCTTTTTTTATTCAAATCCGTGTGCCCTTTCCCATCAATCATATTGTATCCATTGGACGAAATGCCGGTCTTCCCTGAGACTAAGGGGCACCGGTAAAAGTATCACTACTTATTGTTTTTTTTTGGTGTGCAGCAAATCCCCATCATTTTTGCGTTCTCTTGCTCTGCCCCAATCTGACACACCACCTTGCTCTCTCACCCCCCTCTTAAACTCCCCCGTCACCCGTTCCTTCCTCAAAGGTTGTCCTTTTATCAGATCTTACCCAAATTGTCTCCATCTCCCTTGGAAATGTTCTGTCTTTAAGCTGTGCGGCTCCTCTTGATCCGAACTTTCTTAGCTGACCCCTTTAGGTTTCGGCTCCGAGGGTCTAAAAAATAAGCGACTCCGAAAAGATGTGAAATATGCGCACGGGTCCTAATGGGGCACTGAGGGGGAGACTTAAATACTAGTAAATATAATCTACTGTGCTAACAAATATAATCTATTAACTAACAAATATAATTTATTAAACTAAGAAATATAATTTATTAAACTAACAAATATAACTTATTAAACTAAGAAATATAACTTATTAAGCTAACAAATATAATTTATTAAACTAAGGAATATAACTTATTAAACTAAGAAATATAATTTATTAAACTAAGAAATATAACTTATTAAACTAAGAAATATAACTTATTAAACTTAGAAATATAATCTATTAAACTAAATAAATATCTATTCAACTAAATAAATATCTATTCAACTAAATAAATATAATCTATTTAAAAACAATACAATAAAAAGCTGGAGAAATGATACGTCAACCAAGCCACAGATGTGATGCCAATGAGCGTTGAACTCCTTGCAGATCCACCGTCAGCTGGTTGTGGCAGAAAGTGGTGACATACAGTAGAACAGAGTGGTTGAGCTGTAACCACGGCAGTCAGGTCAGAAATCAACACAATATTTTTTGAAATTTAGAATGAGAATGTTCAGTATGTCACATTCTGGGCTCAGACTCTGAGCCCTGTCACATGTTAGCAGCTTGTGATAATAGAAAGTATCCATATACTGGGATGTGATAAGAAACATGAAGGTCATTTTATACTGGGTCCCATAACCTGCTTTATATGAAGTATCATTTTACACTAATTAGTAGAGATGTTACATTTTGAAAAATAGCACTTCTGGCGACATTGTTCATTTTCTCTACAAATGATAAATCAAAAAGTTGGATGAAAAGTTATATATGTGTGTGTGCGCGCGCAATATATATATATATATAGAGGTATCAGTACCGTGTTAGCCGAGCTTCAATAATCCAAAAATAAATAGATGATACCGTTCTGTGGCTAACTAAATGCTTTTATTTGTGCGAGCTTTCGAGATACACTGATCTCCTCTTCCGGCGATGTTACAATGAATGAAGCAAGCAAAAGGTATACTTAAAAACAGTGTCTCTTGGAATGTTATCTGTGCTGGTCCTTCCCCCGGTGTGGATGTGTTTTATGCCTAGAGGTGTCAAAAGGTTCCTGAAAGCAAGTGATGAAAGAGTGTGTATGTGTATCAGTGTGAATGAAAATGAATGGAGAGCCCACCGTATATACAGTGCTTTACAAAAGGTGTGTGTGGAGTGGGAGTGGATATAAATGGTGTGGGTGGGTGTGGAAATGTGAGAGTTTGTAGCACAACTAAAAGTGTGTGTGGATACTTTGTGGTCCCTATTGATGTATAGGGATGTAAAAACAGTATTTGTATGTGTAAGAGACAGCTGTGTGTGCATACATATAGCACAGTATGTTAAATTACGCCGCGGGGTCATGTGACGTCACCCTCGTCAAATGCCGCTGCAGGTTACGTGACGCCGCATCAAGGTAAGGGGGGGGGGGGGCGCGAGCACCAGCAGAGGGAAGGCAGGGGGGCGAGCTGCAAAAGTTTGTGCTCCCCTGGTATAACCAATAAATAGTATAGCTGATATAGCAATTTGGTTGTGGCTAGAGAGAGATTATAATGGCAGTGAGAATTAGTGGTCAGAATTAATAACAGTGCAATTACTAAAAAGTAGCTGTAATAAAATAATAATAAACACTATGCCTAAACACAATAAAAGTCCAGAAACCTAGCTCTAATAGCTATGTTATAACTCAATCATAAAAGGATCCAATTCGGGCGTCCTCTGGAGCCCTGGCAGCTCTCTTCAGGGAAACAACCACCTCCTCGGTAGATATCTAAACAAAAAAAAGAAGAGAAAGCGCCCGCTCCATGTGTAAATTCAGTTTAACAATTTCATTTCCTGGACAAGATAAAAATAGCAAACTCACAAACAGCCGTTTGGTAAAAGCATTGTGTGAGACAGGCTCGGGCTCCGTGGTAATCCGGTGGTCACTCCGCAGCTCCAGACTTTGGACGATGACCGGGAAACTCGATAGGCTGCGCCCCTCGCAGTGTGGTCCTCCAGCAATCTGTGGTATGTTGTGGTTCCACTGTAATTCCGGTGTCTCGTCTTGGTCGCGTACCAACTTCCCTTCCGGCGTCAGGACGTATAGTGTGGCAATAGCAACGAGAAGAAAGTACTGAGGTGGGGTTGGATCCCCCTCGGTTATTTCTTGTTTTATTAATAAATAATTTACTATATTTTAATCTCTGGTGCGCATTGTGTGCATTTTTCTTCTTGTCTGCACAGTGCTTCAGATGCTGCATCTGAAAAAATGCCGGTGGATCGGGATGGGAGGTAGGGAAGTGACGTCCGCGCCGGAACGTTATTGCCACGCCTCCAAATATTTATTGCTACGCCCCCAATCGCACCCGCTGCATACCCTGCAAAGCCATAAAAAAGCTCAGGCTTCAGCAAGTGTATTGCAGCGTGTGTGCCTTCCCTCCGTCTGAAATACTATAGACGCAGCCTTATCGACGCTTACTAAATAGGCCCGTGTCTCTCTCTCTCTGTGTCTCTGTCTCTCTCTGTGTGTCTCTGTCTCTCTCTGTGTGTCTCTCTGTGTCTCTCTCTCTCTCTGTGTGTCTCTGTCTCTCTCTGTGTGTCTCTGTTTCTCTCTGTGTGTCTCTGTGTGTGTCTGTATCTCTGTCTCTCTCTGTGTCTCTGTGTGTGTCTCTGTGTCTCTCAAATCAAATCAGCTTGATTGGCATGTCAAAAGAACATTTCAGTATTGCCAAAGCGTGAGTAATAGGGGGTGTGGGACAATGATTACACGAATACTAGGGGGTACGGTACGGTATAATGGTTATACAGTACATTACTTTTGTCTCTCTCTCTCTGTGTCTCTGTCTCTCTCTGTGTGTCTCTGTCTCTCTCTGTGTGTCTCTGTCTCTCTCTGTGTGTCTCTGTCTCTCTCTGTGTGTCTCTCTGTGTCTCTGTCTCTCTCTCTGTGTCTCTGTCTCTCTCTGTGTGTCTCTGTTTCTCTCTGTGTGTCTCTGTCAAAAGAACATTTCAGTATTGCCAAAGCGTGAGTAAAAGGGGGTGTGGGACAATGATTACACGAATACTAGGGGGTACGGTATAATGGTTATACAGTACATTACTTTTGTCTCTCTCTCTGTGTCTGTCTCTCTCTCTCTGTGTCTGTCTCTCTCTCTCTGTGTCTCTCTCTCTCCCTATGTCCCTCTCTCTGTCTCTCTCTCATTCTCTGTCTCTCTCTCTCTGTGTCTCTCTCTCATTCTCTGTCTCTCTCTCATTCTCTGTCTCTCATTCTCTGTCTCTCTCTCATTCTCTGTCTCTCTCTCATTCTCTGTCTCTCTCTCATTCTCTGTCTCTCTCTCTCATCCCTGTATGATAGGTATGTTCCAACTCTATTTTTTGCTCTTCTTTTCCGTTTGAGAGGAGGGAGTCCCTCACCTCTTCAGCCACACACCAGGAACGCTGGATTGCTTTCAGACGCTCGGAGAGGCGGATACAGTCGTGGATTGCAGGCACTGATTTATCTGGTAAGTACCGCAAACATGCTTGAACAAGGGCCGTAGACATTTTATTTGATGGTTTAGATTATCATTGTCTGTGGTTGTTAGTTATTGGTATTAGAGTTTTTTGATGTTGTTACGAATCAAATACATTTTGAAGTAGTAATCCCCTCCGAACTGGGCATTCCTGGCCAATAATGCCCTGGCTGTAAGAGTTGAAGGGCCCAAGCAAAGCCCCCACCTCTATACACACTAACACTGCAGGGGCATCAGAGTGTCTTGTTGTCATGGCAACGGGGGGTGTCACGTGATGTAATTTGTTTAATAAATTATTTTTTAAGGTGTCCCGGTTTTTCATTTTCGAAATCTGGTCACCCTATTGATCAAGCAGAAAAAGTGAAGAAACAATTGTAGTTTTGCTAATGGACGTCATTTTGGCATATCATTAGCTTTGAGGATACCCATTAATATGAAGAAAAATAACATCGATTCCCAATGTAGCCCCCCTTCCCTGGGCCAATCGCAGATCGGGTCCCCCTCCTCTGTACTAGGGTCTGGCTACGTGTCTGAGTGTGGTGCATACCTGCTGGCAACAGGGGGGCCTGAGTCTCCCGCGATGGTATGGGGGATGACAGGATCAGGTTTCTGGGGTGAATGCCTCCGTCTCATCAGAGCAGGATGAAATTTCGCTTCAGAAGGACTTGGAGAGACTGGAAACGTGGGCAGGTAAATGGCAAATGAGGTTTAATACAGATAAATGTAAGGTTATGCATTTGGGATGCAAGAATAAAAAGGCGACTTACAAATTAAATGGAGATATATTGGGGGAATCCTTGATGGAGAAGGATTTAGGGGTGCTTGTAGACAGCAGGCTTAGCAATAGTGCCCAATGTCATGCAGTAGCTGCAAAGGCAAACAAGATCTTATCTTGCATCAAACGGGCAATGGATGGAAGGGAAGTAGACATAATTATGCCCCTTTACAAAGCATTAGTAAGACCACACCTTGAATATGGAGTACAATTTTGGGCACCAAACCTAAGAAAAGACATTATGGAACTAGAGAGAGTGCAGAGAAGAGCCACCAAATTAATAAAGGGGATGGACATTCTAACTTATGAGGAGAGGCTAGCTATATTGGATTTATTTACATTAGAAAAGAGGCGTCTAAGAGGGGATATGATAACTATATACAAATATATTCAGGGACAATACAAGGAGCTTTCAAAAGAACTATTCATCCCACGGGCAGTACAAAGGACTCGGGCCATCCCTTAAGGTTGGAGGAAAGGAAATTTCACCAGCAACAAAGGAAAGGGTTCTTTACAGTAAGGGCAGTTAAAATGTGGAACTCATTACCCATGGAGACTGTGATGGCAGATACAATAGATTTGTTCAAAAAAAGGTTGGACATCTTTTTAGATGGGACAGGTATACAGGGATATACCAAATAAGTATATATGGGAAGGATGTTGATCCAGGGATTAATCCGATTGCCAATTCTTGGAGTCAGGAAGGAATTAATTTTTCCCCTTAATGGGGTTTTTTGTTTGCCTTCCTCTGGATCAATAAGTAAGTATAGATATAGAATTAAGTATCTGTTGTCTGAATTTAGCATAGGTTGAACTTGATGGACGTACGTCTTTTTTCAACCTCATCTATTATGTAACTATGTAACTATGTATGTAATGGTGCAGCGCCTCCATCTCTGAGCCCCAGGAATACGGGTGGAATCCTTCCAGAGAGTCCCCCCCCTCGGGGATGAGAGATTCCAGTCTCACACTGTATATCTTTAAAAGCAGCCGCAGCTCTTTATTCACAGCAGCAGAATAGCAGCAACAAGACTATCAATCAGGTACAGGGTGTCTTCCTCCACACAGGACTGCTCTCCCTCAGGATGGTCTCTGTGTCCCTGCCACCACCCCAGGTCAAGGGCACCCAGGGTGGGGCTAGCTCTTCCCTCGCCCCCTAAACAGGGTGAGAGGAATTGGTCCACCTCCCTAACTAAGGTTGCATCAGCTCTACTCAGAGGCTGATGGCTCCCCTTCTCCAACAGCCAATTGATATAGGCTCTCTCTGTCACCCTGGGCCAGCCAGGTGACAGACTCAGCAGACTCTAACTCTGGACTGAACTCTTAACTCTGACACACACTTCTACTAAATAGGAAGTGCACTGCTCTTTATGATATTGGCAGGCACTGCCCCTGTGTCTCTGCCTACCACACAGGGTCAGGTACCAATTTCAGGAATGTCCCGTTATTAGCGTAAACACAACAGAGTTATATGGATCTAGCATTAAGACTGTAAGCTCTCCAGGCCAGGGATTTCCTTTCCTATTGTCTGATTTTGTTTGTTGCACTTATTGTACTATAATTCTCTGTACTGTATTGCCTCTCTTATAAAGCGCTATATAAATAAATATTTACATACATAATATATCTTAATGCATCTTAAGACACCTTAGAGTTCCCTCTATAAGACACTTTATGGTCCACTCAAGTGAATAGTCTGTAAGTAGGGTGACCATTCGTCCCGGTTTTGCCGGGACAGTCCCGGTTTTTTCTGCCCTGTCCCGATTTTAGCTCCGTCCCGGTTATGTCCCGGTTTTTGTCCCTGGTCCCGGTATTGCGGGGCAGCGGCGGTGAGGAGAATGCGGCGGCCGGTAAGTATTTTCTATGTGTGTGTGTGTGTGTGAATGCTGCTGGGGAGACTGAATGAAGGAGAATGCCGGGGGCGGGACTTAGAATGCCGGCCGGCCCGCAGGGGATTGGTTGCAGGCAGGTCAGAGGAAGCCGGGGGCGGGACTTCCGCTTTGTGCAGAGCACACGTGTCTTCCCGCTCCCGGCTCCTCTGTTCGCGGTGAGTGTCCCCTTTCTGTCCCGGGTCCCAGCCAGGGGGGTAATAGGAGGTGGTAGCGGGGGTGCGCCTACCTTTGTACCACCTTGTACCTTTGCCCCCCCGGCGCTCCCACCATTGCCCCCCCGGCGCTCCCACCATTGCCCCATCGGCACTCCCACCTTTGCCCCCCGGCGCTCCCACCTTTGCCCCATCGGCACTCCCACCTTTGCCCCCCGGCACTCCCACCTTTGCCCCCCCCCCCGGCGCTCACAGCTTTGCCCCCCGGCGCTCACAGCTTTGCCCCCCGGCGCTCCCACCTTTGCCCCTCCGGCGCTCACAGCTTTGTCCCCCTGGCGCTCGCAGCTTTGCCCCCCCGGCGCTCCCACCTTTGCCCCCCCGGCGCTCACAGCTTTGTCCCCCGTCGCTCACAGCTTTGCCCCCCGGCGCTCACTTCCCCCCGTCCCCTTGGTGTGGGAGATGGGCTCGGGGGCGGGCAGTGGTTGCTGCGCGGTCGCAGGCGGTGCAGGGGGAGGCGGGGTGTATCTCTGTGTGTGTATCATTGTGTGTGTATCAGTGTGTGTGTATCAGTGTGTGTGTGTATCAGTGTGTGTGTGTGTGTGTGTGTGTGTGTGTGTATCAGTGTGTGTGTGTGTGTGTGTGTGTGTGTATCAGTGTGTGTGTGTGTGTGTGTTTCAGTGTGTGTGTGTTTCGGTGTGTGTGTGTGTGTATCAGTGTGTGTGTGGGTGTGTGTGTATTAGTGGGTGTGTGTGTGTGTGTGTGTGTGTATCAGTGTGTGTGTGTGTGTGTGTGTGGGTGTGTGTGTATCAGTGTGTCTGTGTGTGTGTGTGTGTGTGTGTGTGTGTGTGTGTGTGTGTGTGTGTGTGTGTGTGTGTGTATGTGTATCAGTGTGTGTGTGTGTGTGTGTGTATGTGTATCAGTGTGTGTGTGTGTGTGTGTATGTGTATCTGTGTGTGTGTGTGTGTGTGTGTGTGTGTGTATATCTCTGTGTGTTTGTGTATCTGTGTGTGTGTGTGTGTATCTGTGTGTGTGTGTATCTGGGTGTATCTGGGTGTGTGTGTGTGTGTGTCAGTGTGTGTGTATCAGTGTGTGTGTGTGTGTGTGTGTGTGTGTTTCAGTGTGTGTGTGTGTGTATTTCAGTGTGTGTGTGTGTGTGTGTGTGTGTGTGTGTGTGTATCAGTGGGTCTGTGTGTGTGTGAATCAGTGTGTGTGTGTGTGTGTGTGTGTGTGTGTGTGTGTGTGTGTGTGTGTGTGTGTGTGTGTATCTCTGTGTGTTTGTGTATCTGTGTGTGTGTGTGTGTGTGTGTGTGTGTGTCAGTGTGTGTGTATCAGTGTGTGTGTGTTTCAGTGTGTGTGTATCAGTGTGTGTGTGTTTCAGTGTGTGTGTGTGTGTTTCAGTGTGTGTGTGTGTGTGTGTGTGTGTGTGTGTGTGTGTGTGTGTGTGTGTGTGTGTGTGTGTGTGTGTGTGTGTATCAGTGTGTGTGTGTGTGTGTATCAGTGTGTGTGTGTGTGTGTGTGTGTGTGTATTAGTGGGTGTGTGTGTGTGTGTGTGTGTGTATCAGTGTGGCTTTTTTGGCGATAAGCTGGTGATAAGTGGCTTATCGCTGCTTACTGCATGAGGCCCTTAGGGAGGATTTGTTCCTTTAAAGTACACCTAGTTTGGCATAGGATTTGGATGTCAGGGTATCAATGTGCAACCCAATTGTTAAATGGGAGTTGAATGCCCAGATATTTCAAACAAGTAACAGGGGCTAGGATGGTTTTAGAGCTGGTTTTTATCTGAAGCTCTGTCATTGGCAGCTTTAGCAATTTAGCTCTGGTCCCAAATACCATTGTTACAGTCTTGTCAGTGTTTAAAATCAGTTTGTTTTGGGAAATCCAGTTTCAAGTCTCAAAAATCAGATTGAAGTACGTGTTCAAGGTCAGAGAGGCGAGGGCTGCGTGCATATAGGATAAGATCTAAGGCCTCTCACAATAACCCGTTAGGAATATTAATTCCTCATCTATCCGACATAAGTATAAAATATAGTCTACCAAGAGCCCCAATACAGAGTTACCCACCTTATACGGGAGCAGCTGCCAGACGAGTATAGTAAATGTATCTTATTTCTTTTGCCACTGGAGGGCAGCGTGGAGTTGCAAGGAGTGGCGCCCGTAAGGACGACGTGCCAGTTAGGCGGAAGGAGAAGCGCACACACTTTTATGTGAAACGGATATATTTGGGGAGGGATTTAGGCGTCTGAGTAAGAAAATTAACCATTTAAATATGGACAGATTTAATCCCACTTTTGGAAATTAGGGATGTTGCCTAAAAGTTTGAGAATGCATAAAGTGCCACCCATGGGCTTTAATGAAGCAGCATTTGTGGGCTAAAGGGAACAGCATTCTGTATAAAGGTATTTTGGACTCGATATAAATAATTGATGCCAAAAACTAATATTAAGTAAATTGAGAATGGAAAAATCTTCAACACAAACGTACAGAATGTGATATTCTGAGAGATCTTACAGATGTTATCAAATCCCACAATGAATATATAGAAAATGTCTGTATAGAACGAGTCAAACAAGAATATGCCAATAAAACATTTAATTGGGAGATACAGGGGCCACAATTCAGGTCATTTAGCTGAAAGAAGAGAAGCCGGTCAGCCGGTAGAGCAGGTCAGCCGGTCAGCCAGTAGAGCAGGTCAGCAGGTCAGCCAGAAGAGCAGGTCAGCCGGTAGAGCAGGTCAGCCGGTCAGCTCTGAGATCAGCATTACTTATATCCCCTAAACGTTGTCCCCTGCATGTAATGCTGCAGAACAGCCTACACTGCATATACTGTACATGAGATACTTAACCCTTTCTTTTCGCTCGACTAATCTGAATGATTTGCTAATTGGTTTGTAATTAGAGAGATATTTGTAGCAGAATCCCATGTATGTTATTTTTACCTTTTTAGATACCGTTTTGTGTAATAAAAGATATGAGATCAGAGGGGCTTCCTGTTTGCACTCGTGTTTTGGCAGAAGTGTATATGTGACCCTATAAATCTCCCTCACACCCGGGCTTGGCAGCGTGACACTAGTGCAGCGTCCTGGGGAAGAATCACTGAGCTGTTAGCAATAGATACAACGGATAGAAAAGACACTACACATATGTTTGATTAAAGAGAGTATTTTATTGAAATAATGAATCTCTTTGCTGGGAGGGGCCTGCAGCACATTGCAGAGCGATATAGTAACACGCAGAGCAATGCATTGCAGGCCCCTCCGGCAGCAAAGGGGTGAAGACCAATGCAGGGTGTATAAAGATCTCACTGATAATTCATGCACAAAGGGCAGTTTGTTGCTGGGATCCAGAGGAAGGCGAAACATAACCCCTGCTGTGCAATGGGGGAAAAAAATTCCTTCCTGACCCCATTAAATGGCGATCGGATGGTCCCTGGATCACTGCGCAGTGAGATCAGATGGAGCAGCACAGATCAGCGTTGTTATACACAGGGGCACACTCAGTATATAGAGATGCAGGTGATGGGGCTCTTGTGCCCCTGTGTATAACTCACCTGCTCCCCCATCCCCCTGCATATCTATCCCATTCACCCCTTTTCCTCCCGCATACCTCGCAGGGCCGGCCGGCCATTAGGTGGTCGCCTAGCGCGCAGAGGTCCTAGGGGCGCATTAATAATCATTATTATTTTTTCCTCTTATTATTTTATTTATTTATCTTTTTTTAAAAATTATTATTCTTTTTTTTATCCAGTATTTTGGCGCCCTTTTATTTTTATTTTGCGTTGCGCTGGGGTGCGGTCGCACCCCCTGCAGCCCCGATATCTACGCCACTGTTTATTTTATTATTTTATTTATCTTATTATTTTTTATACAACTGGGGCACAAATTTTAAGTTTCGCCTCGGGCGCATGAAACCCGTGCTCCGGCCCTGCTCCTTGTTCTCTCTCACCCTCTCACGCCCAATATCCCTATCTCCCTCTAGTACCTGCCCCTCCCGCAGCCTTCCTGATCTTATCTGCCTCTCCTGCGGTCAAACCAACTTCTCAGGGCCCCTAGAATACCCCTGTATCTACGCCCTGGCTCCTCTGCTACCTGCTCCTGGCTTCTTCTCCGCCTAAAAAAGGTGAAGCAGCAGATCTGTCCGCACCTCTCGTATTCTCCTACCTGCTCCCGGGGTCTTCTCCTCCGCTTAAAAAAGGTGAAGCAGCAGATCCGGCCACACCTGTCGTATGCTCCTTGGTCATCGTACACCACGTCTGCGTCATCGGCCGCCTTGTAGCCCACCTCATTGTTCCACTTGACGCCCGCTTTGTCGTATGCCTCGTCGTCCGCCTCGTAGCCCGCCTCGTCGTCTGGTGGCACAAAGGGCACCACCTTCGTGCGTGTCCTGATCTGCAGGAGACATGAAGTGTTTGTAACCAGGGACAGTGATACTCTGTATCGCAAGAGCTCCTGTACAACTTATACCCCATCCCCAATACCACGTAATACCGCCCTCCACAGGGCAAATACCCGTTATACCCACCTCCCCAGGCCCAGTACCCAGTTATACAACCCTCCCAAGGCCCAGTACCCTGTTATACGCCCCTCCCCAGGCCCAGTACTCGTTATACCCACCTCACCAGGCCCAGTACCCATTATATACCCCTCCCCAGATGGTCATGTTTCTATTTATCAAAAATACATTGAGTTACCTCTGGTTTTCAGGCATGTCCTGGGGGAGTTATCACAGAGACACAGAAACGTCGCAGAGTTTGGGTTAGTAACTCCCTTAACCTCTCAGCAGTTGAATTCCCCATTAGGCGCTTAGCACGTTAAAAACAAGCGTTGCTATTTCTCTGCATGAAGTTGCAGGTAATTGGAAGAGTTACACAGTGACGGCTATTTCATCACTCACCTTCTTCCCCCGAAACGGTCTTTTCTGTCTTATTTCCGGCTTCACATCGGATATCCATATCCATTCTTGGCCTCTGATCTGTATGCAAGGCAATGCTTTAATACAGGGTTGCACAACCTTTTCCCCCTGCTCCCCCCTCCACCTTCCCCACCTTGTCTCCGACGTTCTGATGTAACGACGTCATGTGATATCACGTTGCTATGGCAATGCCACATCATGTGACGCCACGTTGCTGTCGCTAGAAGCCACCGGAGACAAGGAAAGGGAACTTACAGAGGCCTTGCGCGCGATCTCCGGCATTTAATTTAAATGCTGTGGGGAAGAGCGAGGGGCCTCTGTAAGCGCCGAGCCCCTCCTCCCAAGAAAATGTCGTGCCCCTCGATTTGCGCACCCCTGCTTTAAGAGATATTCTGGGACCCTCCAACTCCTCCATCGGACCCTTCCTCATATTGACTGACCTTGCAGTGCTCTGCACTGACTTGCACTGACCTGCTATGGTGCCTCTCAAAATACCATGCTAACTCATTCTGAACATACATGTGTCCTTTCTACATGTTACTCAGCTTGTATGGGCCACAGACAGCTTTCCCGGGGTCCAGGACTAGTTTCCACCGGGGACACTCACCCATGGGTCGGCGACTTTGCGAGAACCCACCCCCCCAACCTGTTTTCTCTTGCACTGCCATAGACAACAACATTTCGGCCTGCTGGTCTTTCTCAGGTAAAGTGGCACCGGTAAAAGTATCACTACTTATTGTTTTTTTTTGGTGTGCAGTAAATCCCCATCATTTTTGCGTTCTCTTGCTCTGCCCCAATCTGACACACCACCTTGCTCTCTCACCCCCCTCTTAGACTCCCCCGTCACCCTTTCCTTCCTCAAAGGATGTCCTTTAATCAGATCTTACCCAAATTGTCTCCATCTCCCTTGGAAATGTTCTGTCTTTAAGCTGTGCGGCTCCTCTTGATCCGAACTTTCTTAGCTGACCCCTTTAGGTTTCGGCTCCGAGGGTCTAAAAAATAAGCGACTCCGAAAAGATGTGAAATATGCGCACGGGTCCTAATGGGGCACTGAGGGGGAGACTTAAATACTAGTAAATATAATCTACTGTGCTAACAAATATAATCTATTAACTAAGAAATATAACTTATTAAACTAAGAAATATAATTTATTAAACTAAGAAATATAACTTATTAAACTAAGAAATATAACTTATTAAACTAAGAAATATAACTTATTAAACTAAGAAATATAACTTATTAAACGAAGAAATATAACTTATTAAACTAAGAAATATAACTTATTAAACTAAGAAATATAACTTATTAAACTTAGAAATATAATCTATTAAACTAAATAAATATCTATTAAACTAAATAAATATCTATTCAACTAAATAAATATAATGTATTTAAAAACAATACAATAAAAAGCTGGAGAAATGATACGTCAACCAAGTCACAGATGTGATGGCAATGAGCGTTGAACTCCTTGCAGATCCACCGTCAGCTGGTTGTGGCAGAAAGTGGTGACATACAGTAGAACAGAGTGGTTGAGCTGTAACCACGGCAGTCAGGTCAGAAATCAACACAATATTTTTTGAAATTTAGAATGAGAATGTTCTGTATGTCACATTCTGGGCTCAGACTCTGAGCCCTGTCACATGTTAGCAGCTTGTGATAATAGAAAGTATCCATATACTGGGATGTGATAAGAAACATGAAGGTCATTTTATAATGGGTCCCATAACCTGCTTTATATGAAGTATCATTTTACACTAATTAGTAGAGATGTTACATTTTGAAAAATAGCACTTCTGGCGACATTGTTCATTTTCTCTACAAATGATAAATGAAAAAGTTGGATAAAACGTTATATGTGTGTGTGCGCGCGCAATATATATATATATAGAGGTATCAGTACCGTGTTAGCCGAGCTTCAATAATCAAAAAATAAATAGATGATACCGTTCTGTGGCTAACGAAATGCTTTTATTTGTGCGAGCTTTCGAGATACACTGATCTCTTCCTCCGGCGATGTTCCAATGAATGAAGCAAGCAAAAGGTATACTTAAAAACAGTGTCTCTTGGAATGTTATCTGTGCTGGTCCTTCCCCCGGTGTGGATGTGTTTTATGCCTAGAGACAGCTGTGTGTGCATAGATATAGCACAGTATGTTAAATTACGCCGCGGGGTCATGTGACGTCACCCTCGTCAAATGCCGCTGCAGGTCACATGACGCCGCATCAAGGTAAGGGGGGGGGGGCGCGAGCACCGGCAGGGGGGCGAGCTGCAAAAGTTTGTGCTCCCCTGGCATAACCAATAAATAATATATCTGATATAGCAATTTGGTTGTGGCTAGAGAGAGATTATAATGGCAGTGAGAATTAGTGGTCAGAATTAATAACAGTGCAATTACTAAAAAGTAGCTGTAATAAAATAATAATAAACACTATGCCTAAACACAATAAAAGTCCAGAAACCTAGCTCTAATAGCTATGTTATAACTCAATCATAAAAGGATCCAATTCGGGCGTCCTCTGGAGCCCTGGCAGCTCTCTTCAGGGAAACAACCACCTCCTCGATAGCTATCTAAACAAAAAAAAGAAGAGAAAGCGCCCGCTCCATGTGTAAATTCGGTTTAACAATTTCATTTCCTGGACAAGATAAAAATAGCAAACTCACAAACATCCGTTTGGTAAAAGCATTGTATGCGACAGGCTCGGGCTCCGTGGTAATCCGGTGGTCACTCCGCAGCTCCAGACTTTGGACGATGACCGGGAAACTCGATAGGCTGCGCCCCTCGCAGTGTGGTCCTCCAGCAATCTGTGGTATGTTGTGGTTCCACTGTAAATCCGGTGTCTCGTCTTGGTCGCGTACCAACTTCCCTTCCGGCGTCAGGACGTATAGTGTGGCAATAGCAACGAGAAGAAAGTACTGAGGTGGGGTTGGATCCTCCTCGGTTATTTCTTGTTTTATTAATAAATAATTTACTATATTTTAATCTCTGGTGCGCATTGTGTGCATTTTTCTTCTTGTCTGCACAGTGCTTCAGATGCTGCATCTGAAAAAATGCCGGTGGATCGGGATGGGAGGTAGGGAAGTGACGTCCGCGCCGGAACGTTATTGCCACGCCTCCAAATATTTATTGCCACGCCCCCAATCGCACCCGCTGCATACCCTGCAAAGCCATAAAAAAGCTCAGGCTTCAGCAAGTGTATTGCAGCGTGTGTGCCTTCCCTCCGTCTGAAATACTATAGACGCAGCCTTATCGACGCTTACTAAATAGGCCCGTGTCTCTCTCTCTCTCTGTGTCTCTGTCTCTCTCTGTGTGTCTCTGTCTCTCTCTGTGTGTCTCTGTCTCTCTCTGTGTGTCTCTGTCTCTCTCTGTGTGTCTCTGTCTCTCTCTGTGTGTGTCTCTCTGTGTCTCTGTCTCTCTCTCTGTGTCTCTGTCTCTCTCTGTGTGTCTCTGTTTCTCTCTGTGTCTCTGTGTGTCTCTGTCAAAAGAACATTTCAGTATTGCCAAAGCGTGAGTAAAAGGGGGTGTGGGACAATGATTACACGAATACTAGGGGGTACGGTACTGTATAATGGTTATACAGTACATTACTTTTGTCTCTCTCTCTCTCTGTGTCTGTCTCTCTCTCTCTGTGTCTCTCTCTCCCTATGTCCCTCTCTCTGTCTCTCTCTCATTCTCTGTCTCTCTCTCTCTCTCTCTCTCTCTGTGTCTCTCTCTCATTCTCTGTCTCTCTCATTCTCTGTCTCTCATTCTCTGTCTCTCATTCTCTGTCTCTCATTCTCTGTCTCTCTCTCATTCTCTGTCTCTCTCTCTCTCTGTGTCTCTCTCTCATTCTCTGTCTCTCTCTCATTCTCTGTCTCTCTCTCATTCTCTGTCTCTCTCTCATTCTCTGTCTCTCTCTCTCATCCCTGTATGATAGGTATGTTCCAACTCTATTTTTTGCTCTTCTTTTCCGTTTGAGAGGAGGGAGTCCCTCACCTCTTCAGCCACACACCAGGAACGCTGGATTGCTTTCAGACGCTCGGAGAGGCGGATACAGTTGTGGATTGCAGGCACTGATTTATCTGGTAAGTACCGCAAACATGCTTGAACAAGGGGCGTAGACATTTTATTTGATGGTTTAGATTATCATTGTCTGTGGTTGTTAGTTATTGGTATTAGAGTTTTTTGATGTTGTTACGAATCAAATACATTTTGAAGTACTGTAGTAATCGGCTCCGAACTGGGCATTCCTGGCCAATAATGCCCTGGCTGTAAGAGTTGAAGGGCCCAAGCAAAGCCCCCACCTCTATACACACTAACACTGCAGGGGCATCAGAGTGTCTTGTTGTCATGGCAACGGGGGGTGTCACGTGATGTGATTTGTTTAATAAATTATTTTTTAAGGTGTCCCGGTTTTTCATTTTCGAAATCTGGTCACCTTATTGATCAAGCAGAAAAAGTGAAGAAACAATTGTAGTTTTGCTAATGGACGTCATTTTGGCATATCATTAGCTTTGAGGATACCCATTAATATGAAGAAAAATAACATCGATTCCCAATGTAGCCCCCCTTCCCTGGGCCAATCGCAGACCGGGCCCCCTTCCTCTGTACTAGGGTCTGGCTACGTGTCTGAGTGTGGTGCATACCTGCTGGCATCAGGGGGGCCTGAGTCTCCCGCGATGGTATGGGGGATGACAGGATCAGGTTTCTGGGGTGAAATTTCTCTTCAGAAGGACTTGGAGAGACTGGAAACGTGGGCAGGTAAATGGCAAATGAGGTTTAATACAGATAAATATAAGGTTATGCATTTGGGATGCAAGAATAAAAAGGCGACTTACAAATTAAATGGAGATATATTGGGGGAATCCTTGATGGAGAAGGATTTAGGGGTGCTTGTAGACAGCAGGCTTAGCAATAGTGCCCAATGTCATGCAGTAGCTGCAAAGGCAAACAAGATCTTATCTTGCATCAAACGGGCAATGGATGGAAGGGAAGTAGACATAATTATGCCCCTTTACAAAGCATTAGTAAGACCACACCTTGAATATGGAGTACAATTTTGGGCACCAATCCTAAGAAAAGACATTATGGAACTAGAGAGAGTGCAGAGAAGAGCCACCAAATTAATAAAGGGGATGGACATTCTAACTTATGAGGAGAGGCTAGCTATATTGGATTTATTTACATTAGAAAAGAGGCATCTAAGAGGGGATATGATAACTATATACAAATATATTCAGGGACAATACAAGGAGCTTTCAAAAGAACTATTCATCCCACGGGCAGTACAAAGGACTCGGGGCCATCCCTTAAGGTTGGAGGAAAGGAAATTTCACCAGCAACAAAGGAAAGGGTTCTTTACAGTAAGGGCAGTTAAAATGTGGAACTCATTACCCATGGAGACTGTGATGGCAGATACAATAGATTTGTTCAAAAAAAGGTTGGACATCTTTTTAGATGGGACAGGTATACAGGGATATACCAAATAAATATATATGGGAAGGATGTTGATCCAGGGATTAATCCGATTGCCAATTCTTGGAGTCAGGAAGGAATTAATTTTTCCCCTTAATGGGGTTTTTTGTTTGCCTTCCTCTGGATCAATAAGTAAGTATAGATATAGAATTAAGTATCTGTTGTCTGAATTTAGCATAGGTTGAACTTGATGGACGTACGTCTTTTTTCAACCTCATCTATTATGTAACTATGTATGTAATGGTGCTGCGCCTCCATCTCTGAGCCCCAGGAATACGGGTGGAATCCTTCCAGAGAGTCCCCCCCCCCTCGGGGATGAGAGATTCCAGTCTCACACTGTATATCTTTAAAAGCAGCCGCAGCTCTTTATTCACAGCAGCAGAATAGCAGCAACAAGACTATCAATCAGGTACAGGGTGTCTTCCTCCACACAGGACTGCTCTCCCTCAGGATGGTCTCTGTGTCCCTGCCACCACCCCAGGTCAAGGGCACCCAGGGTGGGGCTAGCTCTTCCCTCGCCCCCTAAACAGGGTGAGAGGAATTGGTCCACCTCCCTAACTAAGGTTGCATCAGCTCTACTCAGAGGCTGATGGCTCCCCTTCTCCAACGGCCAATTGATATAGGCTCTCTCTGTCACCCTGGGCCAGCCAGGTGACAGACTCAGCAGACTCTAACTCTGGACTGAACTCTTAACTCTGACACACACTTCTACTAAATAGGAAGTGCACTGCTCTTTATGATATTGGCAGGCACTGCCCCTGTGTCTCTGCCTATCACACAGGGTCAGGTACCAATTTCAGGAATGTCCCGTTATTAGCGTAAACACAACAGAGTTCCATGGATCTAGCATTAAGACTGTAAGCTCTGCAGGCCAGGGATTTCCTTTCCTATTGTCTGATTTTGTTTGTTGCACTTATTGTATGTATGTATGTCTTTATTTGTATAGCGCCATAAAATGTACATAGCGCTTCACAGTAGTAATACATGTCATATAAATAACAAATATAAATAACAGATAATGGGAATAAGTGCTTCAGACATACTGTAAAAGTAACATTAAGGAAGGAGTCCCTGCACCGAGGAGCTTACAATCTAATTGGTAGGTAGGGAGAACGTACAGAGACAGTAGGAGGGAATACTAGTAAGTGCGTCTGCAGGGGGCCAAGCTTTGTGTCATGTGTCCATGCTACTCATATGCTTCTTTAAGCATAATTCTCTGTACTGTATTGCCTCTCTTATAAAGCGCTATATAAATAAATATTTACATACATAATATATCTTAATGCATCTTAAGACACCTTAGAGTTCCCTCTATAAGACACTTTATGGTCCACTCAAGTGAATAGTCTGTAAGTAGGGTGACCATTCGTCCCGGTTTTGCCGGGACAGTCCCGTTTTTTTCTGCCCTGTCCCGATTTTAGCTCCGTCCCGGTTATGTCCCGATTTTTGTCCCTGGTCCCGGTATTGCGGGGCAGCGGCGGTGAGGAGAATGCGGCGGCCGGTAAGTATTTTCTATGTGTGTGTGTGAATGCTGCCGGGGAGACTGAATGAAGGAGAATGCCGGGGGCGGGACTTAGAATGCCGGCCGGCCCGCAGGGGATTGGTTGCAGGCAGGTCAGAGGAAGCCGGGGGCGGGACTTCCGCTTTGTGCAGAGCACACGTGTCTTCCCGCTCCCGGCTCCTCTGTTCGCGGTGAGTGTCCCCTTTCTGTCCCGGGTCCCAGCCAGGGGGGGTAATAGGAGGTGGTAGCGGGGGTGCGCCTACCTTTGTACCACCTTGTACCTTTGCCCCCCTGGCGCTCCCACCATTGCCCCCCCGGCGCTCCCACCATTGCCCCATCGGCACTCCCACCTTTGCCCCCCGGCGCTCCCACCTTTGCCCCCCGGCGCTCCCACCTTTGCCCCATCGGCACTCCCACCTTTGCCCCCCGGCGCTCCCACCTTTGCCCCCCCCGGCGCTCACAGCTTTGCCCCCCGGCGCTCCCACCTTTGCCCCTCCGGCGCTCACAGCTTTGTGTGTGTGTGTGTGTTTCAGTGTGTGTGTGTGTGTTTAAGTGTGTGTGTGTGTGTGTATTTCAGTGTGTGTGTGTGTGTGTATCAGTGTGTGTGTGTGTGTGTGTGTGTGTGTGTGTGTGTGTGTGTGTGTGTGTGTGTGTGTGTGTGTGTGTGTGTGTGTGTGTGGGTGTGTGTGTGTGTATCAGTGTATGTGTATCTGTGTGTGTGTGTGTGTGTGTGTGTATTTGTGTGTGTGTGTGTGTGTATGTGTATCTCTGTGTGTTTGTGTATCTGTGTGTGTGTGTGTATCTGTGTGTGTGTGTGTATCTGTGTGTGTGTGTGTGTGTGTGTGTCAGTGTGTGTGTATCAGTGTGTGTGTATCAGTGTGTGTGTATCAGTGTGTGTTTCAGTGTGTGTGTGTGTGTTTCAGTGTGTGTGTGTGTGTGTGTGTGTGTGTGTGTGTGTGTGTGTGTGTGTGTGTGTGTGTGTGTGTGTGTGAATCAGTGGGTGTGTGTGTGTGTGTGTGTGTGTGTGTGTGTGCGTGTGTATGTGTATCAGTGTGTGTGTGTGTGTGTGTGTGTGTGTGTGTGTATCAGTGTGTGTGTGTGTATCAGTGTGTGTGTGTGTATGTGTATCTGTGTGTGTGTGTGTGTGTGTATCTTTGTGTATCTGTGTGTGTGTGTGTGTGTGTGTATCAGTGTGTGTGTGTGTTTCAGTGTGTGTGTGTGTTTCAGTGTGTGTGTGTGTTTCAGTGTGTGTGTGTGATTCAGTGTGTGTGTGTGTGTGTGTGTGTGTGTGTGTGTGTGTGTGTGTGTGTGTGTATCAGTGGGTCTGTGTGTGTGTGTGAATCAGTGGGTGTGTGTGTGTGTGAATCAGTGTGTGTGTGTGTGTGAATCAGTGTGTGTGTGTGTGTGTGTGTGTGTGTGTGTGTGTGTGTGTGTGTGTGTGTGTGTGTGTGTGTTTTAGTGGGTGGGTGTGTGTGTGTGTGTGTGTGTATCAGTGTGTCTGTATCTGTGTGTGTATGTATTGTATTGTATGTCTTTATTTATATAGCGCCATTAGTGTACATAGCGCTTCACAGTAGTAATACATGTGGTAATCAAATAAATAACAGATAATATAAATAACAGATCATGGGAATAAGTGCTTTAGACATAAAAGTAACATTTCGGAAGAGGAGTCCCTGCCCCGAGGAGCTTACAGTCTAATTGGTAGGTAGGGAGAACGTACAGAGACAGTAGGAGGGAGTTCTGGTAAGTGCGTCTGCAGGGGGTCAAGCATTATGTATCGTGTTTAGAATATCCACAGTGCTATTCATATGCTTCTTTAAGCAAGTGTGTCTTAAGGTGGGTCTTAAAGGTGGATAGAGAGGGTGCTAGTCGTGTACTGAGGGGAAGGGCATTCCAGAGATGTGGGGCAGTCAGTGAAAAAGGTTTAAGGCGGGAGAGGGCTTTAGATACAAAGGGGGTAGAAAGAAGACATCCTTGAGAAGAACGCAAGAGTCTGGATGGTGCATACCGAGAAATTAGGGATGAGATGTAAGGAGGGGCAGAAGAATGTAAAGCTTTAAAAGTGAGGAGAAGAATGGAGTGTGAGATGCGGGATTTGATCGGAAGCCAGGAGAGGGATTTCATGAGGGGAGATGCTGAGACAGATCTAGGAAAGAGTAGAGTGATTCTGGCAGCAGCATTTAGGATAGATTGTAGGGGAGACAGGTGAGAGGCAGGAAGGCCGGACAGCAGGAGGTTACAGTAATCAAGACGGGAGAGAATGAGGGCCTGAGTCAGAGTTTTAGCAGTCGAACAACAGAGGAAAGGGCGTATCTTAGTTATATTGCAGAGGAAAAAGCGACAAGTTTTAGAAATGTTTTGAATGTGAGGGGCGAATGTGAGAGAGGAGTCGAACGTGACCCCTAGGCAGCGTGCTTGGGCTACTGGGTGAATGATTGTAGTTCCAACAGTAATGTGGAAGGAGGTAGTAGGGCCAGGTTTGGGAGGAAGTATGAGGAGCTCTGTTTTAGCCATGTTGAGTTTAAGGCGTCGGAGGGCCATCCAGGATGATATAGCAGAGAGACATTCAGAAACTTTGGTTTGTACAGCAGGTGTAAGGTCAGGTGTTGAAAAGTATATTTGTGTGTCGTCGGCATAGAGGTGATAATTAAACCCAAAAGATGTTATTAGGTCACCTAGAGAGAGTGTGTACAGAGAAAAGAGAAGAGGTCCCAGGACAGAGCCCTGGGGTACCCCCACAGAGAGATCAATAGAGGAGGAGGAGGTGTTAGCAGAAGAGACACTAAAAGTACGATGGGAGAGGTAGGATGAGATCCAGGATAGAGCTTTGTTCCGAATACCTAGAGTATGGAGAATGTGGAGGAGAAGAGGGTGGTCCACGGTGTCAAATGCTGCAGAGAGGTCGAGTAATATGAGCAGAGTGTAATGACCTCTGTCTTTGGCAGCATGGAGCTCGTCAGTTATTTTAGTGAGGGTTGTTTCCGTGGAGTGAGCAGTGCGGAAGCCAGATTGTAGAGGGTCTAGGAGAGAATAAGTGTTGAGAAAATGGAGCAAGCGAGAGAATACAAGACGTTCAAGTAGTTTAGAGGCAAAAGGCAGGAGGGAGACAGGTCGATAGTTAGAAAGACAGGTAGGGTCAAGCTTGCTGTTTTTGAGTAATGGTATGACTGTTGCATGTTTGAAGGAGGATGGAAAGGTTCCAGAGCAGAGGGAGGAGTTAAAAATGTGTGTAAGCGTAGGGATTATAGTAGGAGCTAGAGGTTTTAGGAGATGGGAGGGAATGGGGTCAAGAGGGCAAGTGGTAGAGGGAGAAGAGGAGATCAACAGCGACACATCCTCCTCTGAGACAGTGGAAAAAGACTCAAGGAAGGCAGGAGGAGAGTTAGGAAGAGGTGTAGGATGGGGGGAAGAAACAGAGGGGATGTTCTGCCGTATGGATTCCACCTTTTCCTTAAAATAGTCTGCAAAGTCCTGAGCGGAGGTGGAGGAAGGAGAGGCAGCTGAGGGTGGTTTGAGTAGAGTATCAAAGACAGAGAACAGTCGGCGTGGGTTAGACTTGTGCATGTTGATTAGTGCAGAAAAGTAGGCTTGTTTAGCTTGCGAGAGGGCAGAGTTGAAACAGGATAGCATAAATTTGTAGTGAAGGAAGTCTGCGAGAGTGTGAGACTTCCTCCAGAGGCGTTCAGAGGAACGAGTGGAGGAACGCAGCATGCGCGTGTGGGAATTTAGCCAGGGTCTAGGGTTAGAAGGGCGAGGGCGGCAGAGAGAAAGCGGGGCATGTAGATCAAGAGATGAGGACAAGACAGAGTTGTACTTTCTGACCAGGTTGTCAGGGTCTGTAGCAGAGCTGAGAGAGGAGAGGGAGGAGTGTAAAGTGGACTCAAAGTCAGGTAAGTGAATAGAGCGCAGGTTTCTGCAGAACCGGGGGGTAGATGGAGGTGGAGAAGGGGAGAAGCGAGATAAAGAGAATGAGATGAGATGATGGTCAGAGAGAGGAAAAGGGGAAATGGAGAAATCAGAGAGAGAGAAGTTTTTAGTGAAAACCAGGTCTAAGTAGTGGCCATCCTTGTGGGTGCTGGCTGCAGTCCACTGTTGAAGGCCAAAAGAAGAGGTAAGAGAAAGAAAGCGGGAAGCCCAAGAGAGAGAGGGGTCATCAATGTGGCAATTGAAGTCCCCAAGGAGAAGAACAGGGGAGTCTGAGGAGAGAAAGAAAGAGAGCCAGGATTCAAAGTGAGAGAGAAAGGCAGAAAGGGGATGAGTAGAGGTAGGTGGGCGATAGATGACCGCCACATGAACAGGGAGAGGAGAGAAGATCTGGACAGTGTGAGCCTCAAAGGAGGGAAAAGCAAAAGAGGGGGGAATAGGAAGGGTTCGGTAACGGCAGACAGAGGAGAGCAGGAGCCCCACACCTCCACCCCTGCCATCAGGGCGCGGTGTGTGTGTGTGTATCAGTGTGTCTGTATCTGTGTGTGTGTGTGTATCAGTGTGGCTTTTTTGCCGATAAGCTGGTGATAAGTGGCTTATCGCTGCTTACTGCATGAGGCCCTTAGGGAGGATTTGTTCCTTTAAAGTACACCTAGTTTGGCATAGGATTTGGATGTCAGGGTATCAATGTGCAACCCAAATGTTAAATGGGAGTTGAATGCCCAGATATTTCAAACAAGTAACAGGGGCTAGGATGGTTTTAGAGCTGGTTTTTATCTGAAGCTCTGTCATTGGCAGCTTTAGCAATTTAGCTCTGGTCCCAAATACCATTGTTACAGTCTTGTCAGTGTTTAAAATCAGTTTGTTTTGGGAAATCCAGTTTCAAGTCTCAAAAATCAGATTGAAGTATGTGTTCAAGGTCAGAGAGGCGAGGGCTGCGTGCATATAGGATAAGATCTAAGGCCTCTCACAATAACCCGTTAGGAATATTAATTCCTCATCTATCCGACATAAGTATAAAATATAGTCTACCAAGACCCCTAATACAGAGTTACCCACCTTATACGGGAGCAGCTGCCAGACGAGTATAGTAAATGTATCTTATTTCTTTTGCCACTGGAGGGCAGCGTGGAGTTGCAAGGAGTGGCGCCCGTAAGGACGACGTGCCAGTTAGGCGGAAGGAGAAGCGCACACACTTTTATGTGAAACGGATATATTTGGGGAGGGATTTAGGAGTCTGAGTTAGAAAATTAACCATTTAAATATGTACAGATTTAATCCCACTTTTGGAAATTAGGGATGTTGCCTAAAAGTTTGAGAATGCATAAAGTGCCACCCATGGGCTTTAATGAAGCAGCATTTGTGGGCTAAAGGGAACAGCATTCTGTATAAGGGTTTTTTGGACTCGATATAAATAATTGATGCCAAAAACTAATATTAAGTAAATTGAGAATGGAAAAATCTTCAACACAAACGTACAGAATGTGATATTCTGAGAGATTTTACAGATGTTATCAAATCCCACAATGAATATATAGAAAATGTCTGTATAGAACGAGTCAAACAAGAATATGCCAATAAAACGTTTAATTGGGAGATACAGGGGCCACAATTCAGGTCATTTAGCTGAAAGAAGAGAAGCAGGTCAGCCGGTCAGCCAGTAGAGCAGGTCAGCAGGTCAGCCAGAAGAGCAGGTCAGCCGGTCAGCCGGTAGAGCAGGTCAGCCGGTCAGCTCTGAGATCAGCATTACTTATATCCCCTAAACGTTGTCCCCTGCATGTAATGCTGCAGAACAGCCTACACTGCATATACTGTACATGAGATACTTAACCCTTTCTTTTCGCTCGACTAATCTGAATGATTTGCTAATTGGTTTGTAATTAGAGAGATATTTGTAGCAGAATCCCATGTATGTTATTTTTACCTTTTTAGATACCGTTTTGTGTAATAAAAGATATGAGATCAGAGGGGCTTCCTGTTTGCACTCGTGTTTTGGCAGAAGTGTATATGTGACCCTATAAATCTCCCTCACACCCGGGCTTGGCAGCGTGACACTAGTGCAGCGTCCTGGGGAAGAATCACTGAGCTGTTAGCAATAGATACAACGGATAGAAAAGACACTACACATAGGTTTGATTAAAGAGAGTATTTTATTGAAATAATTAATCTCTTTGCTGGGAGGGGCCTGCAGCACATTGCAGAGCGATATAGTAACACGCAGAGCAATGCATTGCAGGCCCCTCCGGCAGCAAAGGGGTGAAGACCAATGCAGGGTATATAAAGATCTCACTGATAATTCATGCACAAAGGGCAGTTTGTTGCTGTGATCCAGAGGAAGGTGAAACATAACCCCTGCTGTGCAATGGGGGAAAAAAATTCCTTCCTGACCCCATTAAATGGCGATCGGATGGTCCCTGGATCACTGCGCAGTGAGATCAGATGGAGCAGCACAGATCAGCGTTGTTATACACAGGGGCACACTCAGTATATAGAGATGCAGGTGATGGGGCCCTTGTGCCCCTGTGTATAACTCACCTGCTTCCCCATCCCCCTGCATATCTATCCCATTCACCCCTTTTCCTCCCGCATACCTCGCAGGGCCGGCCGGCCATTAGGCGGTCGCCTAGCGCGCAGAGGTCCTAGGGGCGCATTAATAATCATTATTATTTTTTCCTCTTATTATTTTATTTATTTATCTTTTTTTTTAAATTATTATTCTTTTTTTTATCCAGTATTTTGGCGCCCTTTTATTTTTATTTTGCGTTGCGCTGGGATGCGGTCGCACCCCCTGCAGCCCCGATAGCTACGCCACTGTTTATTTTATTATTTTATTTATCTTATTATTTTTTATACAACTGGGGCACAAATTTTAAGTTTTGCCTCGGGCGCATGAAACCCGTGCTCCGGCCCTGCTCCTTGTTCTCTCTCACCCTCTCACGCCCAATATCCCTATCTCCCTCTAGTACCTGCCCCTCCCGCAGCCTTCCTGATCTTATCTGCCTCTCCTGCGGTCAAACCAACTTCTCAGGGCCCCTAGAATACCCCTGTATCTACGCCCTGGCTCCTCTGCTACCTGCTCCTGGCTTCTTCTCCGCCTAAAAAAGGTGAAGCAGCAGATCTGTCCGCACCTCTCGTATTCTCCTACCTGCTCCCGGGGTCTTCTCCTCCGCCTAAAAAAGGTGAAGCAGCAGATCCGGCCACACCTGTCGTATGCTCCTTGGTCATCGTACACCACGTCTGCGTCATCGGCCGCCTTGTAGCCCACCTCATTGTTCCACTTGACGCCCGCTTTGTCATATGCCTCGTCGTCCGCCTCGTAGCCCGCCTCGTCGTCTGGTGGCACAAAGGGCACCACCTTCGTGCGTGTCCTGATCTGCAGGAGACATGAAGTGTTTGTAACCAGGGACAGTGATACTCTGTATCGCAAGAGCTCCTGTGCCACTTATACCCCATCCCCAATACCACGTTATACCGCCCTCCACAGGGCAAATACCCGTTATACCCACCTCCCCAGGCCCAGTACCCAGTTATACAACCCTCCCAAGGCCCAGTACCCTGTTATACGCCCCTCCCCAGGCCCAGTACTCGTTATACCCACCTCACCAGGCCCAGTACCCGTTATACCCACCTCACCAGGCCCAGTACCTATTATATACCCCTCCCCAGAAGGTCATGTTTCTATTTATCAAAAATACATTGAGTTACCTGTGGTTTTCAGGCATGTCCTGGGGGAGTTATCACAGAGACACAGAAACGTCGCTGAGTTTGGGTTAGTAACTCCCTTAACTTCTCAGCAGTTGAATTCCCCATTAGGCGCTTAGCACGTTAAAAACAAGCGTTGCTATTTCTCTGCATGAAGTTGCAGGTAATTGGAAGAGTTACACAGTGACGGCTATTTCATCACTCACCTTCTTCCCCCGAAACGGTCTTTTCTGTCTTATTTCCGGCTTCACATCGGATATCCATATCCATTCTTGGCCTCTGATCTGTATGCAAGGCAATGCTTTAATACAGGGTTGCACAACCTTTTCCCCCTGCTCCCCCCTCCACCTTCCCCACCTTGTCTCCGACGTTCTGATGTAACGACGTCATGTGATATCATGTTGCTATGGCAATGCCACATGATGTGACGCCACGTTGCTGTCGCCAGAAGCCGCCGGAGACAAGGAAAGGGAACTTACAGAGGCCTTGCGCGCGATCTCCGGCATTTAATTTAAATGCTGTGGGTAAGAGCGAGGGGCCTCTGTAAGCGCCGAGCCCCTCCTCCCAAGAAAATGTCGTGCCCCTCGATTTGCGCACCCCTGCTTTAAGAGATATTCTGGGACCCTCCAACTCCTCCATCGGACCCTTCCTCATATTGACTGACCTTGCAGTGCTCTGCACTGACTTGCACTGACCTGCTATGGTGCCTCTCAAAATACCATGCTAACTCATTCTGAACATACATGTGTCCTTTCTACATGTTACTCAGCTTGTATGGGCCACAGACAGCTTTCCCGGGGTCCAGGACTAGTTTCCACCGGAGATACTCACCCATGGGTCGGCGACTTTGCGAGAACCCACCCCCCCCAACCTGTTTTCTCTTGCACTGCCATAGACAACAACATTTTGGCCTGCTGGTCTTTCTCAGGTAAAGTGGCTTAACCCACTAAATCCAGCAAAGAAAGGCCAGCAGCCGAAACATTGTAGTCTGTGGCACAATAAATTATCTTTTTTTATTCAAATCCGTGTGCCCTTTCCCATCAATCATATTGTATCCATTGGACGAAATGCCGGTCTTCCCTGAGACTAAGGGGCACCGGTAAAAGTATCACTACTTATTGTTTTTTTTTGGTGTGCAGCAAATCCCCATCATTTTTGCGTTCTCTTGCTCTGCCCCAATCTGACACACCACCTTGCTCTCTCACCCCCCTCTTAGACTCCCCCGTCACCCTTTCCTTCCTCAAAGGATGTCCTTTAATCAGATCTTACCCAAATTGTCTCCATCTCCCTTGGAAATGTTCTTTCTTTAAGCTGTGCGGCTCCTCTTGATCCGAACTTTCTTAGCTGACCCCTTTAGGTTTCGGCTCCGAGGGTCTAAAAAATAAGCAACTCCGAAAAGATGTGAAATATGCGCACGGGTCCTAATGGGGCACTGAGGGGTAGACTTAAATACTAGTAAATATAATCTACTGTGCTAACAAATATAATCTATTAACTAAGAAATATAACTTATTAAACTAAGAAATATAATTTATTAAACTAACAAATATAACTTATTAAACTAAGAAATATAACTTATTAAACTAAGAAATATAATTTATTAAACTAAGAAATATAACTTATTAAACTAAGAAATATAACTTATTAAACTTAGAAATATAATCTATTAAACTAAATAAATATCTATTAAACTAAATAAATATCTATTCAACTAAATAAATATAATCTATTTAAAAACAATACAATAAAAAGCTGGAGAAATGATACGTCAACCAAGCCACAGATGTGATGCCAATGAGCGTTGAACTCCTTGCAGATCCACTGTCAGCTGGTTGTGGCAGAAAGTGGTGACATACAGTAGTACAGAGTGGTTGAGCTGTAACCACGGCAGTCAGGTCAGAAATCAACACAATATTTTTTGAAATTTAGAATGAGAATGTTCTGTATGTCACATTCTGGGCTCAGACTCTGAGCCCTGTCACATGTTAGCAGCTTGTGATAATAGAAAGTATCCATATACTGGGATGTGATAAGAAACATGAAGGTCATTTTATAATGGGTCCCATAACCTGCTTTATATGAAGTATCATTTTACACTAATTAGTAGAGATGTTACATTTTGAAAAATAGCACTTCTGGCGGCATTGTTCATTTTCTCTACAAATGATAAATCAAAAAGTTGGATAAAACGTTATATGTGTGTGTGCGCGCGCAATATATATATAGAGGTATCAGTACCGTGTTAGCCGAGCTTCAATAATCAAAAAATAAATAGATGATACCGTTCTGTGGCTAACGAAATGCTTTTATTTGTGCGAGCTTTCAAGATACACTGATATCTTCTTCCGGCGATGTTACAATGAATGAAGCAAGCAAAAGGTATACTTAAAAAATGTGTCTCTTGGAATGTTATCTGTGCTGGTCCTTCCCCCGGTGTGGATGTGTTTTATGCCTAGAGGTGTCAAAAGGTTCCTTAAAGCAAGTGATGAAAGAGTGTGTATGTGTATCAGTGTGAATGAAAATGAATGGAGAGCCCACAGTATATACAGTGCTTTACAAAAGGTGTGTGTGGAGTGGGAGTGGATATAAATGGTGTGGGTGGGTGTGGAAATGTGACAGTTTGTAGCACAACTAAAAGTGTGTGGATACTTTGTGGTCCCTATTGATGTATAGGGATGTAAAAACAGTATTTGTATGTGTAAGAGACAGCTGTGTGTGCATACATATAGCACAGTATGTTAAATTACGCCGCATCAAGGTAAGGGGGGGGGGGGCGCGAGCACCAGCAGAGGGAAGGCAGGGGGGCGAGCTGCAAAAGTTTGTGCTCCCCTGGTATAACCAATAAATAATATAGCTGATATAGCAATTTGGTTGTGGCTAGAGAGAGATTATAATGGCAGTGAGAATTAGTGGTCAGAATTAATAACAGTGCAATTACTAAAAAGTAGCTGTAATGAAATAATAATAAACACTATGCCTAAACACAATAAAAGTCCAGAAACCTAGCTCTAATAGCTATGTTATAACTCAATCATAAAAGGATCCAATTCGGGCGTCCTCTGGAGCCCTGGCAGCTCTCTTCAGGGAAACAACCACCTCCTCGATAGATATCTAAACAAAAAAAAGAAGAGAAAGCGCCCGCTCCATGTGTAAATTCGGTTTAACAATTTCATTTCCTGGACAAGATAAAAATAGCAAACTCACAAACATCCGTTTGGTAAAAGCATTGTGTGAGACAGGCTCGGGCTCCGTGGTAATCCGGAAGTCACTCCGCAGCTCCAGACTTTGGACGATGACCGGGAAACTCGATAGGCTGCGCCCCTCGCAGTGTGGTCCTCCAGCAATCTGTGGTATGTTGTGGTTCCACTGTAAATCCGGTGTCTCGTCTTGGTCGCGTACCAACTTCCCTTCCGGCGTCAGGACGTATAGTGTGGCAATAGCAACGAGAAGAAAGTACTGAGGTGGGGTTGGATCCCCCTCGGTTATTTCTTGTTTTATTAATAAATAATTTACTATATTTTAATCTCTGGTGCGCATTGTGTGCATTTTTCTTCTTGTCTGCACAGTGCTTCAGATGCTGCATCTGAAAAAATACCGGTGGATCGGGATGTGAGGTAGGGAAGTGACGTCCGCGCCGGAACGTTATTGCCACGCCTCCAAATATTCATTGCCACGCCCCCAAATCGCGCCCGCTGCATACCCTGCAAAGCCATAAAAAAGCTCAGGCTTCAGCAAGTGTATTGCAGCGTGTGTGCCTTCCCTCCGTCTGAAATACTATAGACGCAGCCTTATCGACGCTTACTTAATAGGCCCCTGTGTCTCTCTCTCTCTCTGTGTCTCTCTCATTCTCTGTCTCTCTCTCATTCTCTGTCTCTCTCTCATTCTCTGTCTCTCTCTCATTCTCTGTCTCTCTCTCTCATCCCTGTATGATAGGTATGTTCCAACTCTATTTTTTGCTCTTCTTTTCCGTTTGAGAGGAGGGAGTCCCTCACCTCTTCAGCCACACACCAGGAACGCTGGATTGCTTTCAGACGCTCGGAGAGGCGGATACAGTCGTGGATTGCAGGCACTGATTTATCTGGTAAGTACCGCAAACATGCTTGAACAAGGGCCGTAGACATTTTATTTGATGGTTTAGATTATCATTGTCTGTGGTTGTTAGTTATTGGTATTAGAGTTTTTTGATGTTGTTACGAATCAAATACACTTTGAAGTAGTAATCCCCTCCGAACTGGGCATTCCTGGCCAATAATGCTCTGGCTGTAAGAGTTGAAGGGCCCAAGCAAAGCCCCCACCTCTATACACACTAACACTGCAGGGGCATCAGAGTGTCTTGTTGTTATGGCAACGGGGGGCGTCACGTGATGTCATTTGTTTAAAAAATTATTTTTTAAGGTGTCCCGGTTTTTAATTTTTTTAATCTGGTCACCCTATCCTCATGGAGTATTTAAGTGAAGTGGATTTATCGCAGCACCTGAAAGAGAAGAGACTACTTAAGATCAGCAGCGCAACGCAAGTGAAAAGGGGGGAGAAGGGAATATAGAGAAAGGAGGGTTAGAGGGGGGTGAGAGAAATTAGAGAGGGGGTTTGGGGAGGGGATATGATAAATATGCATAATATATATATGCATGCGAGTGACGTCATCTGGATGCGACGTGACCAGCGGGTCTGCGATCAGGACAACAGCTAGCGTGACGGCGACGTCTGAGCCCTGAAAGTACACTGTGGAGTCCCCAGATTGGGATCCAGCACGGAGGGAGAGACAAAGTTTCTATCAGCGCTGTTTGTTGGCCGCCCTGTCGTGAGTAGGATTCCCATTTTTACATCACCGGGTGGGATCTCCACAGTTCATGTTCCTCATGTCTATTTAGACAATTGTTTTATCTTTTATAGGTTTTTATTGTTAGTATTAAATAGCACCAGTTTTTTCAGTCAGTCTGTGTTATGTGAGTGTGTGTTTGTAAGTTGTTGTGGTCCTTTTTAGTTTGATTGTGTATACCAGTGTTGCACTATGATTTTTTTCTTTGTTTATTTCCACGTTATGAGACATCAATCAAGAATCATCTGATATTGATTGGGCACTAAGGACTGATCTGATATTTGATCTGTGATCCCCTTAGGTGGTGAATGGTAAATCTAGGCGCCAGTTATTTTGTGTTTTCTATGTGTTTATGTTGACCTGTATCGGTCATAGTTTCTAGGTAGCCTAGACCTTTAATATAGAGGCTTGTTTGTGTAATCACTTTAGTATTTATTTTTACTATATTGTTTTAAGCATTAGCGCTGTAAGCACTTATTTTCTTTATATTATCTAAGAGTTTGGGTTTTTATAGAATGCAAGTTAAAACCAAAGTATTACTTACCATAAAAAAATAATTAAAAAAAAGTATATTATGTTTAAGATGCTCAAGTTAACTCGATGTTTTTATATAGTAGTCACAGGATAAGGACATTTTCTTCAGGATGTAAGACGTACGACGTAAATGGCACATGCTGGAAATGTAGTGACAAGATCGTGCGATGTACAGACAAATGATCTCAGGTACCACAGTGCACCCCGAGCATATACACTATTAGACTCTGCATACCACAATTACCCCATAAGCAGAGTCAACGGCCAAAGATGTACATGGGCTTCAACCCAAGATAAAACCCTTCTTTTTTCTCTTTATTATTTTCATTTTTACCCGTCCACCCATTCCCACTGTTCTAAACCCAGTGAGCGAGGCGACACTAACTTTTTCACTCGCCAAGCTGCGGGAGACCAACAAGACTAACGAGATAAAAACACGAGCCTTATGTAGCCAGGTCCCCCCTGCCTGTCAGCACCCCCCTCACCTTGCTGGCGATCGCGGGTGCCGCCGAGTCCAATGGCGGCCCCGCCAGCCGATCGCAAGGGTGAGGGCGGTCAGGCTCCTGCTCGGGAGTTGCTGGGGACACGTGCGGCCGGTTACCAAGACCGCGATTGCGTTGCAGGGCTCCCGGCGCTCCCGAAGCCGGGTGGCGAGGGCGCCGCCATCTTCTTGTGGTTCGCGCATGCGCAGAGTAGACCTAGGTGCGGTGGCCAGCAGGAGAGCTCGCGCATGCGCAGGGATGAGCCCGCGAAACCCTAGCCTACCAGGGAAGGCTCTAGGCAGGGACTACGAGTCCCATGAGCCTCTGCGCACCCCACGTGATGCCAGGGAGCCAATAGGGCTTAGGATCTCCCTAGAGGGGGAGAATAAATACATTTCGCGCGCGGCAGAACGTCAGTTGGAGCTGGGAGCTAGGAGGGAGCAGGAAGGGTGTAGGGAGCAAGTAAAGCTCCTGCACCAGGTAGGTCCCCCATATCCCAGGTAGGCCCCAACTCACCACCAGGCTAGTGGGTAATTGATAAGGGATGGCCCTAGGTTAGGGACACTGCCCTTAGGTTCGTGAGGTGCCTTATTGTCCGGTCACAGCGGTCAGTGCTGTGAGGGCGGACAAGAGGGCATAGTGTCAGGTTGCAGTGCGTTGCAGCCAGGATTAGGAGAGGTTAGGTAGGAGTGAGTCAGAGGGGACCCGGGTGGGTACGGGAGAGGTAGTGGGGGTGCAGGGGGTCAGGGACCCACCTGCATAGGATAGGCGACCCCATAAGCCCCCAGGAGTTTTCCCCAAAAGCCATTCAAGGTTGCTGTGCTGTAGGGACGGCCTATAGTACAGCGAGTGTCACCGTAGTTCTTAAGAGTCAGTTAGGGACTCAGCGGACGCTGCACATCCGTGCAGCGAGTTGGGCGGAGGTTTTCATTGCGGCTGCAGCAATCATCCGAGTGGGATCGTCCTGGAGGTGGTTCCGGTGTTCTTCGGTCGTCGGATCCTTTGCAAAGCCAGTTGCAGATCCGAGCATGGGAGTGCTCGGCAGGTACTTTAGATCTACAAGTGCACCAACGGGCCCATTAGTTTCCTTAGTGACTGCGCAGTCACCCATATCCTCTCTCTGCAAGAGTGCGGGACATTGGGTGGGGAATTATTGGACACGGGGTAGGATCACCCGGTGTTGGGGGAAGCGTCCGGTGAGACGCCTTGGTTAGTGTCTCCTCTAGAGAGGGACACCTGTTATTCTGTTGATGGTATATGTGTCGTATGTTCTCAAGTAAAAGGTATTGGTTATCATACACACGGTGTGCGAGTATTTGTATGTGTCCTGCGAGGAACAATTCCTGCTCTGCTGGGAACCATCGCAGGTGGAGTCGCTGCACCGAGTACAGGGTTACTCTTAATATAATTGCACCGCACCAAGTACAGGATTACTCTTAATATAATTGCCCCAGGTTCCCCGTAGCGGAAGCTCAGCCCTCCTGTGAGCTTAACAGGTAAAGCACCACACCTGGTTACACTGTATGTTCTCCGCACCCACACTATAACTGCGATTGGGTGGGGGAATACCCGTTACATCTGGAGGCGCTGCTGAGATAAGACCTGGGGTGCCCTGTTCCATTTTTTTTTTGTCAAATTGTCCCACCATGTTTGTGAAGTCCGGACGCAAGGGCTTTGAGGCAAGATTTTAGCCCCCGCCGTGTGGTGGCCGTAGGAGGCCTTCCCGCAAATATATCAGATGTGGAGGTCTGTAATCATACTGTATGCGTAAAATCCCCGGGTGGCCGGAGTGCCACGGCGTAATTGAATGAGTAACCATTATATTGGTATACCCTTAGACACTTGTTTGCTACAATCATAACAAATTTAATACATAGCTGTAGTATTTCAAGGGATAAATGATTTTGGGACACCTATTCCACAAGCATAAAACCTTACATGAAACCCATTTGTATTTATCTGGGCCCAAAAGAGATTTGGGCATCAAACTGGCTGCTAAACTGAGAATGGGTGCCAATATTTACTCATTTGAATAAGTAGCTGCAGTGTTTCCATGGGTTAATCGCTTTGAGTCACCTATTTCACAGTGGTTATGCACAAAGGGAGATCCCCTATGTAACCCCTATCTTGCCTGCCCCCCAAAAAAAGAGTATGGGCATCAATAACAGTTGTTAAATTGGACACAGGTGCCTATTTTTTTTTTTTTTTTTTTAAACAATTTGAATAAGTGATTGTATTTTTCCAAGGGTTAAATGACTTTGGACCACCTACTTACATAAAACCTGTATTTAGCCGGGCCCAAAAAGGGTATTGGCATCAAAACATGTGCCGAACTGGTCACGTGTATCCGAGTTTCATACAGTAGCTCTAACTACACGTATATTAATATAACTGGTAAGCAATGCACATTTAATACAGAACAGATATGAATGATACTTTTAGTAAGCAAAGAGAGTACGAAGTACTGTAAAAATAATCATTTCTTGAAAGCCTTTTAAACACGTAGGTGAACCATAAATTGATGCAGTATTATGCTTTGACTTTACAGACATATTATAAATTAAAACAGCAAAATACATAAGTTCCTTTTAAAGTTTTCATAAATTCAAATAATTACACATAGGTACCCTGTGTTGATATAAACTGGGGAAAAAACATAACTGCCTGACCCAGTACATTTGTGGATAAACAGTAGAATGTAAAATACTGTACATGGGCAAAAGTGACTTGCTCTTGGAAACCTGCAGATAATTACAGCCATCTGTTCTGATGGCCAAATCATTTTGGAGCCAGGCAAAATTGATGGTGGGCTTTAAATAGAGGACCAATTTCTACACTATAAAGAACCCTTGTGAAATATGTAGGCAAAAGTCATTTCATCCTTGAAATACTACAGCTGCTTCTTGAAATTATTTAAAATTGGCATCTGAGACTAGTTTGCCACCTGTTTTGGTCCCCAAACCTTTTTTGGCTAAATACAAGCTTTATGCAAAGGCTCCAACTCTGTCAATATCTACTGTGATATAGGTGGCCCAAAAGCTTTTATCCCTTCAAATACTGAAACTACGTTATTCAAATTGTACCTGTTTTGATGCACAAATATTGTTTGGGATGGGTTAGTGCAACTAGGTGTGACACAGGAATTCATCTTCTGTTGATAAACACAGTGGGATGTGACCCACATTCATTTAACCTTTAAAATACTGCAACTACTTATTCAAATGGATAAATATTGTTACCCGTACCCAGGGTGGCACCTGTTTTGATGCCCAAATTCCTTTTGGGGCAGACGATATGCAAATGGGTGTTATGTAAGGGACTGGGAAATAGGTGGCTCAAAGTCATTTTAGTTTGCACTGTAACTAGGCATTAAAGTCATAACCTTTTCATTCTCCCATATCTTATGATGTCATATAACACCAAAGATGTATTTATATATGGAAACAACATAATTATTGTTGAACGCCATTTAAAAATAAGCCTGTGTTTGCCGTACCTGCTATTAGTGCATTCACCTTTTTTGTATACTCTGAGGTAGATAAATACTAAAGATGCATCATTTGCATGTTACTTCCCAGAATCCCTGGCTGCAGTGGAAGCACTGTAGGCTAAAAGATAATGGTGAAAATCAGGGTTGCAGACCTGTCTAAGGCTGCGGTCCCAGTGACTGCCACAGCGCACGCCACGGTGTGCACTGTGCGCACAAGCACCGGCCCCCCAGTCACTCAGGGCCGAGTACATGCGTTGGCGCACACTCAGCAGCCGCGCTGTACTGCAGGATTCCACACACTCAAACAAATTGTGTGTGGAACTTGCGACGGAGCCGTGGCCACGCCCCCGCTGGCGGTTCAGCAAATGAGGGCGAACCAGCTGCGTGAGGTCATAGCCACGCCCCCGCAAAAACCCGACCACGCCTCCTCCCGTCGCATCCTCTCCCTCTCTCCTGAAGACCGCAGATCGCGGTTAGTGCTGTGCACGCGCCGCCACCCCGCCGGGCGCGCGTGTCACAGTGTTGACTGGGACCGCAGCCTGAGACATGTGAATGTGCTCACAAATTATATTTTTATTAACTGCATTACCAAACTTTTGCCATGTATGATGAAAGAGATCTGTAAATAACATTATTTTTATATATTTATTTGCATACATCTACAATCACCTCCACAGGCAGAGACCATCAAAATTACTATATGCACCAGAAAATAATCTTAATATATAAATTCGAAAGGTTAGTGCTAGATGCGGTGAATCTGATTGGTCCGTGGCCACCCCGACTCTCATTGGCCAAGAGGTACGCCCCACTGTGACACACACATAGACACTATGTCCGCCCTCCCATAGTCAGCCTCCCACATGACTTTCATTGGCCAAAAGGTACAGTGACATCACTGACACACACCTACTTCACTCTCATACACTTGCACTGACACCATACACCCAGAGAACCCCTGCGGAGTCCTTGTTAAGTTTACATCTCACACTCTCACCCCTGTCTACACACACACACACACACACACACACACACACACACACACACACACACACACACACACACAGTCACCCCTATGTACAGAGGCGACCAACTTTATTCTAACTCGGCTAGTTCCGCAAATTTCAGAATATCCCGGTGATGTTCGGTTTTGTATCGTTTTCGCCCGGAGTGTATTGCGTTATTTTCCCGGCTGTGATTTAAGCATTTTATTCCCGCTGGCTGCAATACTGCAATGCCGTGTAAAAACACATGGGGGCGTTTGCGAGCTGTTGTCTTTGAAGCCGTCCCCTATAACCCCTAACATACAGTACATCAATGAAAACCTGTCACATGGTACTAGAGCCAATCAGAGTAGGGATGGAGTTCCCACGCTCTGATTGGCTCTAGTACCATGTGACAGGTTTTCATTGACGTCACATCCTTTCTCCCCCAAGCCTCTGTCACATGGTATACTAGAGCCAATCAGAGTAGGTATGGAGTTCCCACGCTCTAATTGGCTACCGTACCATGTGACAGGTTTTCATTGACGTCACATCCTTTCTCCCCCAAGCCTCTGTCACATGGTATACTAGAGCCAATCAGAGTAGGTATGGAGTTCCCACGCTCTGATTGGCTACCGTACTGGGTGCTGAGCTCAAGGACTGACTCCAGAAAGGAGAATAACAGCAGCACTTCCAACAAAGAGGGACAAGTGCCTATCTGGGTGCCCCCTTCACATAACCCCCCTGCACCTCACATCGCCCCCTGCACCTCACATCACCCCCCCTTGCAAATCAACCCCCCTTCCCTTGCACATCACCCCCCCCCTTGAACATCAACCCCCCCTTGCACATCAACCCCCCCTTCCCTTGCACATCAACCCCCCCTTCCCTTGCACATCAACCCCCCCTTCCCTTGCACAACACCCTCCCCCTTGCACATCAACCACCCCCCTTGCACATCAACGCCTCCTTCCCTTGCACATCAACCCCCCTTCCCTTGTACATCAACCCCCCCTCCCTTCCTTGCACATATCCCCCTGCACATAACATCACCTCCTCGCCTCCGATCACGGCGGGACTGGCCGCGCTCGCAAGCAGTGGGCACCGGAAAAGTGCCGCACTTGAGAGCGGGCTCGGCTCCCCCGGGGAGGAAGGGGAGAGCGGGCTTGGCTCGCGGGGGGAGGGAGAGCGGGCTCGGCTCGCGGGGGGAAGAGGGAGAGCGGGCTCGGCTCGCGGGGGCAGATAGAGCGGGCTCGGCTCGCGGGGGCAGGGAGAGGGGGCTCAGGAGGAGGAAAGCAGCCGCCGCCGTGGGCCGTGTGATGTGCAGGCCTGCCCTATATCCATACCTCTCCAATCCCCGCCACTGCTCAGTGTTCAATGGGGGAGGTTGACGTCGGCGGAGTGACGTTGACGTCGGCGGCATGACATTGACGTCGGTGACAGATTAGCCCTGCCTGCCGACACGCCCACAACCCGCCTCCCAAGCGCGCTTGCTATCTCCTCTGCCAGGACAGCAAAAAGCTCCTGGTAGAGCGAGCGGCAGCAAGCAACAGCGAACAGCAGCACAAAAGTGCTTACTATGTCCCAGGCCTCATACATCCAGTAGCGCAAGCACGCTGCCTAGGGGTCACACTCGACTCCTCTCTCACATTCTCCTCTCACATTCAAAACGTATCTAAAACCTGTCGCTTTTTCCTCCACAATATTACAAAGATACGCCCTTTCCTCTGTTGCTCAACTGCTAAAACTCTGACACAGGCCCTTATTTTTCAATCCGGCCAGGGATCTTACCTGATCCGCAGTCCCTCAATGTACTATACTGGAGGGGAGGTGTTCTCTACCTGTCTTCCGATGTCTCCCGTGTGAAACTTGAGAGTCAGATCTGGAAGAAAGCAGTGTAGGTTATTTCGGTGTATGTATATGACAGTTAAGATAAGATAAAACAGAGAGAGAGTGGGTGAGGGTGACAGGGAGAGAGAGGGGGTGAGAGAGAGAGGGGGGAGAGAGAGAGAGAGAGATGGGGAGAGAGAGAGAGGGGGGAGAGAGAGAGGGGGGGGAGAGAGAGAGAGGGGAGAGGGAAGGGGAAGAGACAGAGGGGGGAAGAGAGAGAGGGGGGGACAGGTGGGGAGAGAGAGAGAGGGGGGAGAGAGAGGGGAGAGGGAAGGGGAAGAGACAGAGGGGGGAAGAGAGAGAGAGGGGGGGAGAGAGAGGGAGGGGGGGAGAGAGGGAGGGAGGGGGGAGAGAGAGGTGGGGGAGAGAGAGAGGTGGGGGAGAGAGAGAGGTGGGGGAGAGAGAGAGGTGGGGGAGAGAGAGAGGTGGGGGAGAGAGAGAGGTGGGGGAGAGAGAGAGGTGGGGGAGAGAGAGAGGTGGGGGAGAGAGAGAGGTGGGGGAGAGAGAGAGGTGGGGGAGAGAGAGAGGTGGGGGAGAGAGAGAGGTGGGGGAGAGAGAGAGGTGGGGGAGAGAGAGAGAGGTGGGGGAGAGAGAGAGAGGTGGGGGAGAGAGAGAGAGGTGGGGGAGAGAGAGAGGTGGGGGAGAGAGAGAGGTGGGGGAGAGAGAGGTGGGGGAGAGAGAGGTGGGGGGAGAGAGAGAGGGGAGAGAGAGAGGGGAGAGAGAGAGGGGAGAGAGAGAGGGGAGAGAGAGGTGGGGGAGAGAGAGAGGGGAGAGACGGGGGGAGAGACGGGGGGAGAGAGAGAGGGGAGAGAGAGACGGGGAGAGAGACAGGAAGGAGAGGGTGGAGAGAGAGGGGGGGAGAGAGAGGGGGTGGAGAGAGGGGGGGAAAGAGGGGGAGAGAGAGAGAGTGGGGGGAGGGAGAGAGGGGAGAGAGGTGGGGGAGAGAGAGAGGTGGGGGAGAGAGAGAGGTGGGGGGAGAGAGAGAGGGGAGAGAGAGGGGAGAGAGAGAGGGGAGAGAGAGAGGTGGGGGGAGAGAGAGGGGGAGAGACGGGGTGAGAGAGAGAGAGGGGAGAGGGAAGGGGAAGAGACAGGGGGGAAGAGAGAGAGGGGGGGGAGAGAGAGGGAGGGGGAGAGAGAGAGGTGGGGGAAGAGAGAGGTGGGGGAAGAGAGAGGTGGGGGGAGAGAGAGGGGAGAGAGAGAGGTGGGGGGAGAGAGAGAGGGGGAGAGAGAGACAGGGGGGAGAGGGGGGAAAGAGGGGGAGAGAGAGTGGGGGGAGGGAGAGAGGGGGGAGAGAAGGGGGGAGAGAGAGAGGGGGGGAGAGAGAGAGAGTGGGGGAGAGAAAGAGAGAGAGAGAGTGGGGGAAAGAGAGAGTATGGGAGAGAGAGAGAGATAGAGTGGGGGAGAGAGAGTGAGTGGGAGGAGAGAGAGTGGGGGGGAGAGAAAGAGATCGAATGGGGGAGAGAGAGTGTGGGGGAGAGAGTGGCTGTGTGGCATTGTGTGTATCAGTTGCTGTGTGTATCATATCAGTGGCTGTGTGGCTGTGTGTGTATCAGTTGCTGTGTGTATCATATCAGTGGCTGTGTGTGTGTGTGTGTGTGTGTGTGTGTGTGTATTGTGGCTGTGTGTGTGTGTATCAGTGGCTGTGTGTGCCTGTGTGTGTATCAGCCACTGATACACACACACACAGCCACTGATACACACACAGCCACTGATACACACACACACAGACACTGATACACACACACACAGACACTGATACACACACACACAGCCACTGATACACACACAGTCACTGACACACACACACAGCCACTGACACACACACACAGCCACCGATACACATACACAGCCACCGATACCCACACAGCCACCGATACCCACACAGCCACCGTTACCCACACAGCCACCGATACACACACACAGCCACCGATACACACACAGCCACCGATACACACACACACACAGCCACTGATACACACACAGCCACTGATACACACACATACAGCCACCGATACATACACACACAGCCACTGATACACACACACAGCCACCGATACACACACATACAGCCACCGATACATACACACACAGCCACTGATACACACACAGAGCCACCGATACACACACACACACTCCCCCCAATACAAAAACATACTCTCCCCAATACACACACAAAGTGGAGTACGGTCAGAGTCAGCGACGGATGTGAGTGTACAAGAAAAAACAAAAAATAATAATGCGCCAAATGGGATGTTACTACGAATATGGGCAATAAGCAAGATTGACAATAAAATATATATAAAAACAAAAAACAAAAAACATGTGACATGAACCAGTCCGGTGCGTATAGGGTATTGCTGAAAAGAATATATATATGAGTGAGACAAACACAACCCAATGAATGGTGCAGCTTCTTTAAAACAGGGAACCCCCAGTCCCTGATATATACGTGGCAACAAAGAAGAAAAAAGTTAGAAGCGCAGTCAGTACGGGGTTGTGGTCAAACTCTATATCTTTATTAATATATCTTGTCCCAGGGATAAACCTCTAGGACAACAACAACATGAGAAGTAATACATTGATAATAATAGTAAAAACTGTGCAGATGAAGCTGTTTGTGCAATTGCACTTGATGGGTCTCCAAGGGGTTAAAAACGGGAGTAGCCCGATAGTAAGTCTCAGTCCTGCAATCTGTGCACTGCCCGGGCAGGTTTAGGTAAAATAGGGGGTACCCCAGGGTTGAGACAATGCTCAAAATGCTCACCCTTGATCCACTTTGGTCCGTTGGTGTCCAGTAGTGTTCTTTGGTCCCGAAATCTGCTCCGTAGCAAGCTGCTCAGATGCGCTGGTGCGCACGATAGCAGACAGCCCTCCGGGTGTCCGGGTCTGATGTCACTTCCGGCTGTGACGCACAGACCCTTCCCGGTAGTCTCTGGGCTTCGTCTATCAGCTCTCCTCCTCCTGCTAGTTGCCGATCACCAGGCAAACAGGTTTTGATCAGCTGGAGCCCAGCGTGTGGTGTTAACAGCTCTACTCCACTGCACTGTATGGAAGCAACACCCTATTGCTCCTCCTCCTACGCGTTTCACCAAAAGGCTTCGTCAGGGATATCAATGCACCAGTGCCATATTAATTTATAGCCAAGTTAATTGCAATGGCTCAATTAGTGTGATAATGAACTTCCATATTGGTTCATTAAACCTATTTTCTTAATGGACTGGTGCTATTGATACAAATGACTGGTTCATGTCACAAACAAAGAAAAAAACAATACTTAAACAAAAAACATGATATAAAAAAGATTAATTACAATATAGGATAAATTAAAAATATTTTAAAATTTTTAAAAATGTAATAAAATATGAATTAAAAATACATTCTTTTATGAATTTATCGGTGTTTGTCATTATTAAACAAATGGATTCATCAATATGTATTATAATAATTTAGCTATACAGTTAAAACACCTTATATAACCCACAGATATATATAATTGAATAACTGACTGACTTGATTACAAAAAAATCAATACATGAAATAGATAATATATTAAACACTCATAAATAGAATTTAAAACATTTAAAATCAGATAAAGAATAGAGATCATTTAAATCTCAATAGATAAATGGTTTATGAGACAGATAACAATTACTGAAAAGCTAAAAGATCCAGTTCTTCATTCAGACCCACTGGACTCATTGTTTGTAATTTGAAAATCCAGTAGGTCTCCTGTTTTCTAAGTTTTAAAAGCCTGTCACCCCTCATAGTTGTATGGCTAATGTGTTCAATACCGACAATGGATTATCCTCCTATATCTTTATTGTGGGCTGTTAAAAAATGACGTGAAACCCCATGTCCAAGGAAGCCTCTTAAGATGTTTCTCCTATGTTCAGTAAAGCGTTCCTTTAAACTTCTCTTGAACAATCATATAAAAACCCCAGTGACTCAGGGAGGAATGTAGCTGCCCCACAAAAATCTAAAAGTAGGGAAATTGAGAAACCCAATCATAACTTCTAACTTTTTTCTTCTTTGTTGCGACGGATGTGAGTGACTGGAGGGGGGCGGGAGACAGAGGAAAGGCCGACGATCCGAGCAGGCGGCTCCCCACCTCCCCATGCACCTATCTCCCGCACCAAGGGGACCGGGGGCAAAGGGAGTGCAGGGGGGTGGGGGGCAAAGGAAGCACTAGGGGGGGCAAAGGGAGCGCCAGGTGGGGCAAAGGGAGCACCAGGGGGGCAAGGAGGGCAAAGGGAGAGTCAGGGGGGCAAAGGGAGCGTCAGGGGGGCAAGGAGGGCAACGGGAACACCAGGGGGGCAAAGGGAGAGCCAGGGGGGCAAGGAGGGCAAAGGGAGAGCCAGGGGGGCAAAGGGAGAGTCAGGGGGGCAAGGAGGGCAAAGGGAACACCAGGGGGGCAAAGGGAGAGCCAGGGGGGCAAGGAGGGCAAAGGGAGAGCCAGGGGGGCAAAGGGAGCGTCAGGGGGGCAAGGAGGGCAAAGGGAACACCAGGGGGGCAAAGGGAGAGACAGGGGGGCAAGTGGAGAGCCAGGGGGGGGGGACAAATGGAGTGCCAGGTGGGGCAAAGGGAGCACCAGGGGGGGCAAAGGGAGCGCCAGGAGCACCAGGGAGGGGCAAAGGGAGCACCAGGGGGGCAAGGCGAGCGCCAAGGGGGCAAAGGGAGCACCAAGGGGGCAAAGGGAGCGCCAGGGGTGATACCCACACAGCCACCGATACCCACACAGCCACCGATACACACACACACAGCCACCGATACACACACAGCCACCGATACACACACACAGCCACCGATACACACACAGCCACCGATACACACACACACAGCCACCGATACACACACACACAGCCACCGATACACACACACACAGCCACCGATACACACACACAGCCACCGATACACACACAGCCACCGATACACACACAGCCACCGATACACACACACACAGCCACCGATACACACACACACAGCCACCGATACACACACACACAGCCACCGATACACACACACACAGCCACCGATACACACACACACAGCCACCGATACACACACACACAGCCACCGATACACACACAGCCACCGATACACACACAGCCACCGATACACACACAGCCACTGCACAGCAAAGGAATAGCCCGCGATCGCAAGTGTAGCCAGGTCCCCTGTCAGGGCTCAGAGCCCCTTCGGGTACTCACAGGGCAGTCAGCCCCCAGGGTGCACAGGGACAGAGTCACATGTCCCAAGGGAGCCAATAGGGCGGCAGCATGTCCCTGCAGGGAGATGGATACATTTCGCGGGCTGGCAGTTGGTGACAGTTGGTGACCGGAGCAGCTAAGGGAAGGAGGTCGGGTGCGGGAGTCAGTGACTCCCTGCACTAGGCCAGCAGCCCCCCAGGCCCCAGATAGCCCTGAGTCACCAGTAGCTGAGTGCTATAGGGACAGGCCCTAGGTTAGGGACCCTGCCCCATTAGCTGTTTGATAGGGACACAGCGGACGCTGCGTTTCCTGCGGAGAGACTTGGGCTCAAGTCTCCGCCATTAAAGAGAGCTGGACTATCTTCAGGGTGGGATCGCCCCTGACGGATCACCACGCGGGTGGATCCTGGATGTCGTGTGGGAGCTCGTCTGATCCTTTGTGAAGCCATTGCAGGCCCGAGCACGGGAGCGCTCGGCAGGTAACCAGTAACAACAAGTGCACCAACAGAGTCCTCACGCGGGACTAGTGGCTGCGCAGTCACACACACACCCATATCATTTAAAGGGACACACTGTGTGGGGTCACTGGGTATCACGGGGCGGGATCACCCGGTGGGAGGAGGTTGCGTCCTGCGAGACGCCGTAGTAGTGTCGCCTCTAGAGAGGGACACCTGTTATTATATGCAAGTTCCTTCTATGCCCACAAGTAAAGTTATTGGTTGTAATATATATGCTGTTGTGTGATATATATATATATATATATTGTCCTGCGATCACCCGGTGGGAGGAGGCCCGAGCAAATAATTATTTATTATTTTGTCCGAATTTGGGCTAGTATTACTCAGTCAAATGTATATCTTAGGGAGCTTCAGACAAACCCGACTATCCCTGTCAGGCCCCAAACCGCGCCCCTGCACTCTTTCCTAAATCTGTCTCAGCGTCTCCCCTCCTGAAACCCCTCTCCTGGCTCCTGTCACACCCCGCACCTCACACCCAATCCTCCTCCTCCTCCTCACTTTTACAGCTTTACCCCCCTCTGCCCCTCCTCACATCCCAGCCCTAATTTCTTCCTATGCTCCCTCCCGACCCGTGCGTTGTACCCCCTTTGTATGTAAAGCCCTCTCCCGCCTTAACCCTTTCTCACTGGCTGCCCCACACTCTGGGATGACCTTTAAGAGCCACCTTAAGGCACACCGGCTGAGAGAAGCCTATGAGTAGCCGCGCCGTGGCTAATACTATACACACGATACATGAAGCTCGGCGGCCCCCTGCAGGCGCACTTACCACAGCGCCCTCCTACTGTCTCTGTACCTTCTTCCTAACAATTAGAGTGTAAGCTCCTCGGAGCAGGGACGCTTCCGCAATGTAACTTTCTGTCTGAAGCGCTTATTCCCATGATCTGTTATTTGTATGTCGCCCCCTGTAAGCAGAACGGGCGACTTATCCTTCTACTACTGGGGTAAGCCCTGGTAAGGGCAGGCGCCAGTAGTGACCATGGGGTTTCCCCCCTCACCAAGCCCCGCCTCTGTGATAGAGGCAGGCCCCTGGCCCTGTGCAGGCCTAGACAGAGAGGAGGTCCTGCTGACATCACAGGGGGCGGGGCTGTGTCTGTTTAGTGGGCTGTCCCGTGGCTGTGTGGGAGAGAGGTCTGAGTGCAGCTCGGGAAGAATACTATTTAATAAGAATAGATATGACACGGCCTTCTCCTGCCGGCTCCTCTTAGTTTTATTTCCCCTTCTGTTATCCATATTCTGTATGTCCGGCTACAGGAAGGGTCAGGAGACAGGGGGGACAGAGGCAGGAGAACCCATCTGGCTCCGGCTTTGCCTGTCCCTACTAATACAAACATACAACCCCATACAACTATTTACCCTATTTCCTCGATTGTAAGACGCACCCTTGATTTAATAAAAAAAAAATTGGGAAAAAAAATCCCACTATATTAAATGTGCAGAATTTTTGTGTTTATTTTTTAACTAGCAGGGTCACATGACACTTCAATAACCAATGGGGAGAGAGAGGCAGACACAGAATGGGGAGCGACAGGCAGAATGGGGGGAGAGAAACTGGAGGGAAGGGGGGGAGGGAATGTGAGGGAAGGGGGGGGAGGGAATGTGAGGGAAGGGGGGGGAGGGAATGTGAGGGAAGGGGGGGGTGGAATGTGAGGGAAGGGGGGGATGGAATGTGAGGGAAGGGGGGGAGGGAATGTGATGGAAGGGGGGGGTGGAATATGAGGGAAGGGGGGGGTGGAATGTGAGGGAAGGGGGGGGTGGAATGTGAGGGAAGGGGGGGAGGGAATGTGAGGGAAGGGGGGGGTGGAATGTGATGGAAGGGGGGGAGGGAAGGGGGGATGGAATGTGATGGAAGGGGGGGAGAGAATGTGAGGGAAGGGGGGGATGGAATGTGAGGGAAGGGGGGGATGGAATGTGAGGGAAGGGGGGGGATGGAATGTGAGGGAAGGGGGGGAGGGAAGGGGGGATGGAATGTGAGGGAAGGGGGGGAGAGAATGTGAGGGAAGGGGGGGGATGGAATGTGAGGGAAGGGGGGGATGGAATGTGAGGGAAGGGGGGGGGTGGAATGTGATGTAAGAGGGGGGAGGGAATGTGAGGGAAGGGGGGGAGGGAATGTGAGGGGAGGGAATGTGAGGGAAGGGGGGAGAGAATGTGAGGGAAGGGGGGGAGAGAATGTGAGGGAAGGGGGGGGAGAGAATGTGAGGGAAGGGGGGGAGAGAATGTGAGGGAAGGGGGGGGGAGAGAATGTGAGGGAAGGGGGGGGAGAGAATGTGAGGGAAGGGGGGGGAGAGAATGTGAGGGAAGGGGGGGGGAGAGAATGTGAGGGAAGGGGGGGGGAGAGAATGTGAGGGAATGGGGGGGAGAGAATGTGAGGGAAGGGGGGGGAGAGAATGTGAGGGAAGGGGGGGAGAGAAAATGTGAGGGAAGGGGGGGGGAGAGAATGTGAGGGAAGGGGGGGGAGAGAATGTGAGGGAAGGGGGGGGGAGAGAATGTGAGGGAAGGGGGGGGAGAGAATGTGAGGGAAGGGGGGGGAGAGAATGTGTGGGAAGGGGGGGGAGAGAATGTGAGGGAAGGGGGGGGAGAGAATGTGAGGGAAGGGGGGGGAGAGAATGTGAGGGAAAGGGGGGGGAGAGTATGTGAGGGAAGGGGGGGTGAGGAGGAAAGGGGGGGGGAGAGAATGTGAGGGAAAGGGGGGGGAGAGAATGTGAAGGAAAGGGGGGGGGAGAGAATGTGAAGGAAGGGGGGGAGAGAATGTGAGGGAAGGGGGGGGAGAGAATGTGAGGGAAGGGGGGGGAGAGAATGTGAGGGAAGGGGGGGGAGAGAATGTGAGGGAAGGGGGGGGGGAATGTGAGGGAAAGGGGGGGGGAGAGAATGCGAGGGAAGGGGGAGAGAATGTGAGGGAAGGGGGAGAGAGAATGTGAGGGAAGGGGGAGAGATAATGTGAAGGAAGGGGGAGAGAATGGGAGGGAGAGAATGGGAGGGAAGGGGGGAGAGAATGGGAGGGAAGGGGGGGAGAGAATGGGAGGGAAGGGGGAGAGAATGGGAGGGAAGGGGGGGAGGGAAGGGGGGGGAGAGAATGGAGGGAAGGGGGGGGAGAGAATGGGAGGGAAGGGGGGGGAGGAAGGGGGGGGAGAGAATGGGAGGGAGAGAATGGGAGGAAGGGGGGGGGGAGAGAATGGGAGGAAGGGGGGGGAGAGAATGGGAGGGAAGGGGGGGGGGAGAATGGGAGGGAAGGGGGGTGAGAATGGGAGGGAAGGGGGGGGGAGAGAATGGGAGGGGAAGGGGGGGGTGAGAATGGGAGGGAAGGGGGGGGAGAGAATGGGAGGGAAAGGGGGGGGAGAGAATGGGAGGGAAGGGGGGGAGGGAAGGGGGGGGAGAATGGGAGGGGAAGGGGGAGGGAGAGAACTGGGAAGGAAGGGGGAGAATGGGAGGGAAGGGGGAGAGATTGGAGGGATGGGGGAGAGGATGGGGGGGAGGGGACACACACTGATTCACACACACTGATCCACATGACACACCCACACACACACCCACACACACACACACACACACACACACACACACACCCACACACACACACTGATAAACACCACACACACACACTGAAACACACACACACACTGAAACACACACACACACACACACACACTGATACACACACACACACACTGATACACACACACTGATACACACTGACACACACACACACACACACACACACACACACACACACACACACAGATACACACACACACAGATACACACACACACACAGATACACAAACACACAGAGATACACACACACACACACACACACACACACACACACACACACACTGATACACACACACACTGATACACACACTGACACACACACACACTGACACACACACACACAGACCCACTGATACACACACACACACACACACACACACACACACTGATACACACACACACACACACACATACAGACACACACACACACACTGACACACACACACACAGACCCACTGATACACACACACACACACACACACACACACACACACAGTGACAAACACACACACACACAGACACATACAGAGACAAACACACACACACACAGACACACACAGTGACAAACACACACACACACACACACAGTGACAAACACATACAGAGACACAGAGAGAGAGACACACAAACACATCCAGAAAGACACAGCTACCTCTGCACCTCCTGCATTTCACACGGGGATTCGGAGGGCGGGGGGGCTTCTGGGCAATGTTGATGTGCCCTGACAGACCTCTCCCATCCCTCTGCACCTCATGGGGAGGGGAGGGGGAGGGGAGGGGGGGGAGAGGGGGGGGGGGATGATCGCAGCCATGTGATGTTCATGCACTCTGTGAATATCCTGGCCGGCATCTGCAGCAGCGCCCCCTAGCGGATTTTTTTTTAAATACATCGATTCTAAAACGCAGACCTATTTCAGCCTGTGAAAATAGGGGAAAAAAGTGCATCCTAGAATCGAGGAAATACGGTAATAAGAATAGATATGACACGGCCTTCTCCTGCCGGCTCCTCTTAGTTTTATTTCCCCTTCTGTTATCCATATTCTGTATGTCCGGCTACAGGAAGGGTCAGGAGACAGGGGGGACAGAGGCAGGAGAACCCATCTGGCTCCGGCCTTGCCTGTCCCTACTAATACAAACATACAACCCCTCACTGAATAACATAGCCCTAATCCCATGTGACAAGGATGGGTAGGACAGGCACTGCTATCCTTCCTCTGCCATAGAGGATGGGACCCTCCCCCCCCCCATGCTGTGACTCCTGTATGGGATGATACACTGGGGGAGATGCTGCAGGAGAGGAGGAAGCAATCAGAGGTCTCTCCCCCTCCCCCTGGGTATCACTGCAGCTTTCTGCCTGTCTGGGAGTCACAGCTCGCAACTATCGTCTGTGCAAGTCTGTATAGTAAAGATGGAGAGATGAGCACGTGCCTGGATAATAGTTATTGTGCCCATTACTGTGCTGTATGTGTTTGGTGGGGTGGGGGGAGCTGTATTCATGTAAATGTAGGCCATGTTTTTGTTTTTTTAAATACAGGATTGGTACAGCAGGCCAGCGGGGACCCACGGGGACAACCCAAGGACAACCCACGGACAACCACAGGGACCACCTGAGGACCCACGAAGGACACCTGCGGGGAAGAACTGGTGGCCCCACAGCTGTGGGGGCCCCAGGCACCCACAGGGCCACCCGAGGGCCCCCCAGACACCCGTGGGAACCACCCGAGGGCCCCTAGACACCTGTGGGAACCACCTGAAAGCTCCCAGACAACCGCGTGGACGCCATTGGTGCCCACGGACACCCGCGGGGACCACCTGGAGGCCCACAGAGCCTAGCGGGGACAACCCGAAGTCCCCCAGACACCGGTGGGCACCCCCCAGGATGAACTGTGGAACCTGCGGACACCCATCTGGACCACCGGGGACCCCTGCTGGACTGCGGTATTAATCCTGTGTGTAAAAAAAATAATGGTTTTATGAATATTGTAATGGTTTATTAGGGACCTAGGAGGTGGCCAGTGGGGCTGTTATGTGTATTTTTGTTTATTGTGGGTAGCGGGGGTGAGTGAACGGGGTATTGGCCCCAAGGATGGGTGTTTAGGCCTACCGGGAGGGGGGATAGCGGGAGGGATTAACCCCTTCATTACCTTAGCGGTATTAACCCCTAAGTTAAAGAAGAGGTTAAGTCATCCCGCAACCCCCCGCAAGGCCTAAACACCCACCCAGGGCCAAATACCACCTTCACCCACCCCGCTACCCGCAATTAGCCTGGCACGGGTATATAACCCCTTCACTGCCTTGGCGGTAATGAAGTTGCCTGTAAATGCATTTTTTATGCATCGGATTCATGCCGGGGGTCTCTGGTGCTGATATTAATGGATATCAGCTCTGGGACACATGCATTTTATTTTCATCGCAGCTTCACCCCACCTTCTTGCCAACTTTTGTGACTGGACAATTTGGAGAAGAAACAGCAATTTTAAAGTGGCGATCAGCCGCAATAAGCTGATCAGGGCTTATAGAATTGAGCGTGTTTGAAAAACTGGCGATCAGTGCCGAAAAGTGGCTTATCACCGCGCGTCTGCCGATTTTATTTATTTATTTATTTTCCGGCAAAAAAAACGGTAATTTTTGCTCTTATCGCCAGCTTCTCTGGGCTTACTGAATCGCTGTAGGCTTTTGTGGCGATAAGCTGGTGATAAGTGGCTTATCAATGCTTACTGCATGAGGGCCTTAGGGAGGATTTGTTCCTATAAAGCAGGGGTGGGGAACGTCCGGCCCGCGAAAATCATTTGGTCCGGCCCCTGGGAAGCAAGCCTGCAGGAATGGTTTAAACAAAAAAAACTCCCCCTCTCCTGATTGGCTGCCCGTGCTGTCACTCTGCCAAGATTTGTTTTTTGGCCCGCCTCTTCATACATGGAGCAAGTGTAGGGTGCAAGCCGGGCCTCCCCTTCCCTCAGCACTGCCCCCCTCCCTTCTCTCCTCCAGTAATGCCGGGCCTCCCCTTCCCTCAGCACTGCCCCCCTCCCTTCTCTCCTCCAGTAATGCCGGCCTCCCCTTCCCTCAGCACTGCCCCCCTCCCTTCTCTCCTCCAGTAATGCCGGCCTTCCCTTCCCTCAGCACTGCCCCCCTCCCTTCTCTCCTCCAGTAATGCCGGCCCTCCCCTTCCCTCAGCACTCCCCCCTCCCTTCTCTCCTCCAGTAATGCCGGGCCCTCCCCTTCCCTCAGCACTGCCCCCCTCCCTTCTCTCCTCCAGTAATGCCGGGCCCTCCCCTTCCCTCAGCACTGCCCCCCTCCCTTCTCTCCTCCAGTAATGCCGGGCCTCCCCTTCCCTCAGCACTGCCCCCCTCCCTTCTCTCTCCAGTAATGCCGGGCCTCCCCTTCCCTCAGCACTGCCCCCCTCCCTTCTCTCCCCCAGTAATGCCGGGCCTCCCCTTCCCTCAGCACTGCCCCCCTCCCTTCTCTCCTCCAGTAATGCCGGGCTTCCCCTTCCCTCAGCACTGCCCCCCTCCCTTCTCTCTTCCAGTAATGCCGGGCCTCCCCTTCCCTCAGCACTGCCCCCTCCCTTCTCTCCTCCAGTAATGCCGGGTCTCCCCTTCCCTCAGCACTGCCCCCCATCCCTTCTCTCCTCCAGTAATGCCGGGCCCTCCCCTTCCCTCAGCACTGCCCCCCTCCCTTCTCTCCTCCAGTAATGCCGGGCCCTCCCCTTCCCTCAGCACTGCCCCCCTCCCTTCTCTCCTCCAGTAATGCCGGGCCTCCCCTTCCCTCAGCACTGCCCCCCTCCCTTCTCTCCCCAGTAATGCCGGGCTTCCCCTTCCCTCAGCACCGCCCCCCTCCCTTCTCTCCTCCAGTAATGCCGGGCCCTCCCCTTCCCTCAGCACTGCCCCCCTCCCTTCTCTCCTCCAGTAATGCCGGGCCCTCCCCTTCCCTCAGCACTGCCCCCCTCCCTTCTCTCCTCCAGTAATGCCGGGCCTCCCCTTCCCTCAGCACTGCCCCCCTCCCTTCTCTCCCCCAGTAATGCCGGGCCTCCCCTTCCCTCAGCACCGCCCCCCTCCCTTCTCTCCTCCAGTAATGCCGGGCCCTCCCCTTCCCTCAGCACTGCCCCCCTCCCTTCTCTCCTCCAGTAATGCCGGGCCCTCCCCTTCCCTCAGCACTGCCCCCCTCCCTTCTCTCCTCCAGTAATGCCGGGCCTCCCCTTCCCTCAGCACTGCCCCCCTCCCTTCTCTCCTCCAGTAATGCCGGGCCTCCCCTTCCCTCAGCACTGCCCCCCTCCCTTCTCTCCCCCAATAATGCCGGGTCCTCCCCTTCCCTCAGCACTGCCCCCTCCCTTCTCTCCTCCAGTAATGCCGGGCCTCCCCTTCCCTCAGCACTGCCCCCCTCCCTTCTCTCCTCCAGTAATGCCGGGCCTCCCCTTCCCTCAAGTAATGCCGGGCCTCCCCTTCCCTCAGCACTGCCCCCCTCCCTTCTCTCCCCCAGTAATGCCGGGCCTCCCCTTCCCTCAGCACCGCCCCCCTCCCTTCTCTCCTCCAGTAATGCCGGGCCCTCCCCTTCCCTCAGCACTGCCCCCCTCCCTTCTCTCCTCCAGTAATGCCGGGCCCTCCCCTTCCCTCAGCACTGCCCCCCTCCCTTCTCTCCTCCAGTAATGCCGGGCCTCCCCTTCCCTCAGCACTGCCCCCCTCCCTTCTCTCCCCCAGTAATGCCGGGCCTCCCCTTCCCTCAGCACCGCCCCCCTCCCTTCTCTCCTCCAGTAATGCCGGGCCCTCCCCTTCCCTCAGCACTGCCCCCCTCCCTTCTCTCCTCCAGTAATGCCGGGCCCTCCCCTTCCCTCAGCACTGCCCCCCTCCCTTCTCTCCTCCAGTAATGCCGAGCCTCCCCTTCCCTCAGCACTGCCCCCCTCCCTTCTCTCCTCCAGTAATGCCGGGCCTCCCCTTCCCTCAGCACTGCCCCCCTCCCTTCTCTCCTCCAGTAATGCCGGGCCTCCCCTTCCCTCAGCACTGCCCCCCTCCCTTCTCTCCCCCAGTAATGCCGGGTCCTCCCCTTCCCTCAGCACTGCCCCCTCCCTTCTCTCCTCCAGTAATGCCGGGCCTCCCCTTCCCTCAGCACCGCCCCCCTCCCTTCTCTCCTCCAGTAATGCCGGGTCCTCCCCTTCTCTCAGCACTGCCCCCTTCCCTTCTCTCCTCCAGTAATGCCGGGCCTCCCCTTCCCTCAGCATTGCCCCCCTCCCTTCTCTCCTCCAGTAATGCCGGGCCCTCCCCTTCCCTCAGCACTGCCCCCCTCCCTTCTCTCCTCCAGTAATGCCGGGCCTCCCCTTCCCTCAGCACTGCCCCCCTCCCTTCTCTCCTCCAGTAATGCCGGGTCTCCCCTTCCCTCAGCACTGCCCCCCTCCCTTCTCTCCTCCAGTAATGCCGGGCCCTCCCCTTCCCTCAGCACTGCCCCCCTCCCTTCTCTCCTCCAGTAATGCCGGGCCCTCCCCTTCCCTCAGCACTGCCCCCCTCCCTTCTCTCCTCCAGTAATGCCGGGCCTCCCCTTCCCTCAAGTAATGCCGGGCCTCCCCTTCCCTCAGCACTGCCCCCCTCCCTTCTCTCTCCAGTAATGCCGGGCCTCCCCTTCCCTCAGCACTGCCCCCCTCCCTTCTCTCCCCCAGTAATGCCGGGCCTCCCCTTCCCTCAGCACTGCCCCCCTCCCTTCTCTCCTCCAGTAATGCCGGGCCTCCCCTTCCCTCAGCACTGCCCCCCTCCCTTCTCTCTTCCAGTAATGCCGGGCCTCCCCTTCCCTCAGCACTGCCCCCTCCCTTCTCTCCTCCAGTAATGCCGGGTCTCCCCTTCCCTCAGCACTGCCCCCCATCCCTTCTCTCCTCCAGTAATGCCGGGCCCTCCCCTTCCCTCAGCACTGCCCCCCTCCCTTCTCTCCTCCAGTAATGCCGGGCCCTCCCCTTCCCTCAGCACTGCCCCCCTCCCTTCTCTCCTCCAGTAATGCCGGGCCTCCCCTTCCCTCAGCACTGCCCCCCTCCCTTCTCTCCCCCAGTAATGCCGGGCTTCCCCTTCCCTCAGCACCGCCCCCCTCCCTTCTCTCCTCCAGTAATGCCGGGCCCTCCCCTTCCCTCAGCACTGCCCCCCTCCCTTCTCTCCTCCAGTAATGCCGGGCCCTCCCCTTCCCTCAGCACTGCCCCCCTCCCTTCTCTCCTCCAGTAATGCCGGGCCTCCCCTTCCCTCAGCACTGCCCCCCTCCCTTCTCTCTCCAGTAATGCCGGGCCTCCCCTTCCCTCAGCACTGCCCCCCTCCCTTCTCTCCCCCAGTAATGCCGGGCCTCCCCTTCCCTCAGCACTGCCCCCCTCCCTTCTCTCCTCCAGTAATGCCGGGCCTCCCCTTCCCTCAGCACTGCCCCCCTCCCTTCTCTCTTCCAGTAATGCCGGGCCTCCCCTTCCCTCAGCACTGCCCCCTCCCTTCTCTCCTCCAGTAATGCCGGGTCTCCCCTTCCCTCAGCACTGCCCCCCATCCCTTCTCTCCTCCAGTAATGCCGGGCCCTCCCCTTCCCTCAGCACTGCCCCCCTCCCTTCTCTCCTCCAGTAATGCCGGGCCCTCCCCTTCCCTCAGCACTGCCCCCCTCCCTTCTCTCCTCCAGTAATGCCGGGCCTCCCCTTCCCTCAGCACTGCCCCCCTCCCTTCTCTCCCCCAGTAATGCCGGGCTTCCCCTTCCCTCAGCACCGCCCCCCTCCCTTCTCTCCTCCAGTAATGCCGGGCCCTCCCCTTCCCTCAGCACTGCCCCCCTCCCTTCTCTCCTCCAGTAATGCCGGGCCCTCCCCTTCCCTCAGCACTGCCCCCCTCCCTTCTCTCCTCCAGTAATGCCGGGCCTCCCCTTCCCTCAGCACTGCCCCCCTCCCTTCTCTCCCCCAGTAATGCCGGGCCTCCCCTTCCCTCAGCACCGCCCCCCTCTCTTCTCTCCTCCAGTAATGCCGGGCCCTCCCCTTCCCTCAGCACTGCCCCCCTCCCTTCTCTCCTCCAGTAATGCCGGGCCCTCCCCTTCCCTCAGCACTGCCCCCCTCCCTTCTCTCCTCCAGTAATGCCGGGCCTCCCCTTCCCTCAGCACTGCCCCCCTCCCTTCTCTCCTCCAGTAATGCCGGGCCTCCCCTTCCCTCAGCACTGCCCCCCTCCCTTCTCTCCTCCAGTAATGCCGGGCCTCCCCTTCCCTCAGCACTGCCCCCCTCCCTTCTCTCCCCCAATAATGCCGGGTCCTCCCCTTCCCTCAGCACTGCCCCCTCCCTTCTCTCCTCCAGTAATGCCGGGCCTCTCCTTCCCTCAGCACTGCCCCCCTCCCTTCTCTCCTCCAGTAATGCCGGCCCTCCCCTTCCCCCAGCACTGCCCCCCTCCCTTCTCTCCTCCAGTAATGCCGGGCCTCCCCTTCCCTCAGCACTGCCCCCCTCCCTTCTCTCCTCCAGTAATGCCGGGCCTCCCCTTCCCTCAAGTAATGCCGGGCCTCCCCTTCCCTCAGCACTGCCCCCCTCCCTTCTCTCCCCCAGTAATGCCGGGCCTCCCCTTCCCTCAGCACCGCCCCCCTCCCTTCTCTCCTCCAGTAATGCCGGGCCCTCCCCTTCCCTCAGCACTGCCCCCCTCCCTTCTCTCCTCCAGTAATGCCGGGCCCTCCCCTTCCCTCAGCACTGCCCCCCTCCCTTCTCTCCTCCAGTAATGCCGGGCCTCCCCTTCCCTCAGCACTGCCCCCCTCCCTTCTCTCCCCCAGTAATGCCGGGCCTCCCCTTCCCTCAGCACCGCCCCCCTCCCTTCTCTCCTCCAGTAATGCCGGGCCCTCCCCTTCCCTCAGCACTGCCCCCCTCCCTTCTCTCCTCCAGTAATGCCGGGCCCTCCCCTTCCCTCAGCACTGCCCCCCTCCCTTCTCTCCTCCAGTAATGCCGAGCCTCCCCTTCCCTCAGCACTGCCCCCCTCCCTTCTCTCCTCCAGTAATGCCGGGCCTCCCCTTCCCTCAGCACTGCCCCCCTCCCTTCTCTCCTCCAGTAATGCCGGGCCTCCCCTTCCCTCAGCACTGCCCCCCTCCCTTCTCTCCCCCAGTAATGCCGGGTCCTCCCCTTCCCTCAGCACTGCCCCCTCCCTTCTCTCCTCCAGTAATGCCGGGCCTCCCCTTCCCTCAGCACTGCCCCCCTCCCTTCTCTCCTCCAGTAATGCCGGGCCCTCCCCTTCCCTCAGCACTGCCCCCTTCCCTTCTCTCCTCCAGTAATGCCGGGCCTCCCCTTCCCTCAGCATTGCCCCCCTCCCTTCTCTCCTCCAGTAATGCCGGGCCCTCCCCTTCCCTCAGCACTGCCCCCCTCCCTTCTCTCCTCCAGTAATGCCGGGCCTCCCCTTCCCTCAGCACTGCCCCCCTCCCTTCTCTCCTCCAGTAATGCCGGGTCTCCCCTTCCCTCAGCACTGCCCCCCTCCCTTCTCTCCTCCAGTAATGCCGGGCCCTCCCCTTCCCTCAGCACTGCCCCCCTCCCTTCTCTCCTCCAGTAATGCCGGGCCCTCCCCTTCCCTCAGCACTGCCCCCCTCCCTTCTCTCCTCCAGTAATGCCGGGCCTCCCCTTCCCTCAAGTAATGCCGGGCCTCCCCTTCCCTCAGCACTGCCCCCCTCCCTTCTCTCCTCCAGTAATGCCGGGCCCTCCCCTTCCCTCAGCACTGCCCCCCTCCCTTCTCTCCTCCAGTTATGCCGGGCCTCTCCTTCCCTCAGCACTGCCCCCCTCCCTTCTCTCCTCCAGTAATGCCGGGCCTCCCCTTCCCTCAGCACTGCCCCCCTCCCTTCTCTCCTCCAGTAATGCCGGGCCTCCCCTTCCCTCAGCACTGCCCCCCTCCCTTCTCTCCCCCAGTAATGCCGGGTCCTCCCCTTCCCTCAGCACTGCCCCCCTCCCTTCTCTCCTCCAGTAATGCCGGGCCCTCCCCTTCCCTCAGCACTGCCCCCCTCCCTTCTCTCCTCCAGTAATGCCGGGCCTCCCCTTCCCTCAGCACTGCCCCCCTCCCTTCTCTCCCCCAGTAATGCCGGGCCTCCCCTTCCCTCAGCACCGCCCCCCTCCCTTCTCTCCTCCAGTAATGCCGGGCCCTCCCCTTCCCTCAGCACCGCCCCCCTCCCTTCTCTCCTCCAGTAATGCCGGGCCCTCCCCTTCCCTCAGCACTGCCCCCCTCCCTTCTCTCCTCCAGTAATGCCGGGCCTCCCCTTCCCTCAGCTCTGCCCCCCTCCCTTCTCTCCTCCAGTAATGCCGGGCCTCCCCTTCCCTCAGCACTGCCCCCCTCCCTTCTCTCCTCCAGTAATGCCGGGCCTCCCCTTCCCTCAGCACTGCCCCCCTCCCTTCTCTCCCCCAGTAATGCCGGGTCCTCCCCTTCCCTCAGCACTGCCCCCTCCCTTCTCTCCTCCAGTAATGCCGGGCCTCCCCTTCCCTCAGCACTGCCCCCCTCCCTTCTCTCCTCCAGTAATGCCGGGCCCTCCCCTTCCCTCAGCACTGCCCCCTTCCCTTCTCTCCTCCAGTAATGCCGGGCCTCCCCTTCCCTCAGCACTGCCCCCCTCCCTTCTCTCCTCCAGTAATGCCGGGCCCTCCCCTTCCCTCAGCACTGCCCCCCTCCCTTCTCTCCTCCAGTAATGCCGGGCCTCCCCTTCCCTCAGCACTGCCCCCCTCCCTTCTCTCCTCCAGTAATGCCGGGTCTCCCCTTCCCTCAGCACTGCCCCCCTCCCTTCTCTCCTCCAGTAATGCCGGGCCCTCCCCTTCCCTCAGCACTGCCCCCCTCCCTTCTCTCCTCCAGTAATGCCGGGCCTCCCCTTCCCTCAGCACTGCCCCCCTCCCTTCTCTCCTCCAGTAGTGTCGGGCCTCCCCTTCCCTCAGCACTGCCCCCCTCCCTTCTCTCCCCCAGTAATCCCGGGCCCTCCCCTTCCCTCAGCACTGCCCCCCTCCCTTCTCTCCTCCAGTAATGCCGGGCCTCCCCTTCCCTCAGCACTGCCCCCCTCCCTTCTCTCCTCCAGTAATGCCGGGCCTCCCCTTCCCTCAGCACTGCCCCCCTCCCTTCTCTCCTCCAGTAATGCTGGGCCTCCCCTTCCCTCAGCACTGCCCCCCTCCCTTCTCTCCTCCAGTAATGCCGGGCCTCCCCTTCCCTCAGCACTGCCCCCCTCCCTTCTCTCTCCAGTAATGCCGGGCCTCCCCTTCCCTCAGCACTGCCCCCCTCCCTTCTCTCCTCCAGTAATGCCGGGCCTCCCCTTCTCTCAGCACTGTCCCCCTCCCTTCTCTCCTCCAGTAATGCCGGGCCTCCCCTTCTCTCAGCACTGTTCCCCTCCCTTCTCTCCCCCAGTAATGCCGGGCCTCCCCTTCCCTCAGCACTGCCCCCCTCGCTGCTCTCCTCCAGTAATGCTGGGCCTCCCCTTCCCTCAGCACTGCCCCCTCCCTTCTCTCCTCCAGTAATGCCAGGCCTCCCCTTTCTTCAGCACTGCCCCCCTCCCTTCTCTCCTCCAGTAATGCCGGGCCCTCCCCTTCCCTCAGCACTGCCCCCCTCCCTTCTTTCCTCCAGTAATGCCGGGCCTCCCCTTCCCTCAACACTGCCCCCCTCCCTTCTCTCCTCCAGTAATGCCGGGCCTCCCCTTCCCTCAGCACTGCCCCCTCCCTTCTCTCCTGCAGTAATGCCGGGCCTCCCCTTCCCTCAGCACTGCCCCCCTCCCTTCTCTTCTCCAGTAATGCCGGGCCTCCCCTTTCTTCAGCACTGCCCCCCTCCCTTCTCTCCTCCAGTAATGCCGGGCCCTCCCCTTCCCTCAGCACTGCCCCCCTCCCTTCTTTCCTCCAGTAATGCCGGGCCCTCCCCTTCCCTCAGCACTGCCCCCCTCCCTTCTCTCCTCCAGTAATGATGGGCCTCCCCTTCCCTCAGCACTGCCCCCTCCCTTCTCTCCTGCAGTAATGCCGGGCCTCCCCTTCCCTCAGCACTGCCCCCCTCCCTTCTCTCCTCCTGTAATGCCGGCCCTCCCCTTCCCTCAGCACTGCCCCCCTCCCTTCTCTCCTGCAGTAATGCCGGCCCTCCCCTTCCCTCAGCACTGCCCCCCTCCCTTCTCTCCTCCAGTAATGCCGGCCCTCCCCTTCCCTCAGCACTGCCCCTCTCCATTCTCTCCTCCAGTCTGTGTGTGTGTGTGACTGCCCCCTCCTAGTCTGTATGTGTGTGTGTGACTGCCCCCCTGCCAGTCTGTGTGTGTATGACTGCCCCCCTCCCAGTGTGTGTGTGACTGCCCCCCTCCCAGTGTGTGTGTGACTGCCCCCTCCCAGTCTGTGTGTGACTGCCCCCCCTCCCAGTGTGTGTGTGACTGCCCCCCTCCCAGTGTGTGTGTGACTGCCCCCCTCCCAGTGTGTGTGTGACTGCCCCCCTCCCAGTCTGTGTGTGTGACTGCCCCCCCTCCCAGTCTGTGCGTGTGTGACTGCCCCCCCTCCCAGTCTGTGTGTGTGTGACTGCCCCCCCTCCCAGTCTGTGTTTGTGTGACTGCCCCCCCCCCCCCTCCCAGTCTGTGTGTGTGTGACTGCCCCCCTCCCAGTCTGTGTGTGTGTGACTGCCCCCCTCCCAGTTTGTGTGTGTGTGACTGCCCCCCCCTCCCAGTGTATGTGTGACTGCCCCCTCCCAGTCTGTGTGTCTGTGTGTGTGTCTGTCTGCCCCCTCCCACTGTGTGATGCCCCTCTCCCAGTGTGTGTATGTGCCCCCTCCAAGTCTGTGTGTGTGTGTGTCTGCCCCCTCCCATTCTGTGTGTGTGTCTGCCCCCCTCCCATTCTGTGTGTGTGTGTGTGTGTGACTGCCCCCCCCTCCCAGTGTGTGTGTGTGACTGCCCCCCCCTCCCAGTGTGTGTGTGTGACTGCCCTCCCTCTCAGTCTGTGTGTGTGTGACTGCCCCCCTCCCAGTCTGTGTGTGTGTGACTGCCCCCCCTCCCAGTCTGTGTGTGTGTGACTGCCCCCCTCCCAGTCTGTGTGTGTGTGTGACTGCCCCCCCTCCCAGTGTATGTGTGTCTGCCCCCTCCCAGTCTGTGTGTCTGTGTCTGTCTGCCCCTTCCCACTGTGTGATGCCCCTCTCCCAGTGTGTGTATGTGCCCCCTCCAAGTCTGTGTGTGTGTGTGTATGTCTGCCCCCTCCCATTCTGTGTGTGTGTGTGTGTGTGTGTGTGTGACTGCCACCCCCAGTGTGTGTGTGACTGCCCCCCTCACAATGTCTGTGTGTATCAGTGACAGAATGTATACAGACACCAACCCACTCACCCACGTGTCAGTCAGTCACCCACCCATATGTCAGGCAGTCAGTCACCCACCCACCCACGTGTCAGGCAGTCTAACGTGTCAGGCAGTCTACCACCCACCCACGTGTCAGTCAGTCACCCACCCACGTGTCAGTCAGTCAGTCACCCACCCACGTGTCAGGCAGTCAACCCAAGTGTCAGGCAGTCACCCACCCAAGTGTCAGGCAGTCTCCCATGAGTTTCAGGCAGTCTCCCAAAAAGTCCCCCACACAAGTGTCAGGCAGTCTCCCACCCACCCACCCATCCAAATGTCAGGCAGTCACTCACACCCACACACCCACACACGCACGCACGCACACACACACACACATGTAACAAGGTTAGTAAAGTATAAGTGTAATACAATAAATAAACTGTTAATGTAAAAAAAAAATGTTTTAAAATAAATAATATAATTGTGTCCCCCGGTTTTTAATTTTCAAAATCTGGTCACCCTAAGAATAGATATGACACGGCCTTCTCCTGTCGGCACCTCTTAGTTTTATTTCCCCTTCTGTTATCAATATTCTGTATGTCCGGCTACAGGAAGGGTCAGGAGACAGGGGGGACAGAGGCAGGAGAACCCCATCTGGCTCCGGCCTTGCCTGTCCCTACTAATACAAATATACAACCCCCCACTGAATAACATAGCCCTAATCCCATGTAATAATCCTGGGTGTAAACAAAATAATGGTTTTATGAATATTGTAATGGTTTATTAGGGACCTAGGAGGTGGCCAGTGGGGCTGTTATGTGTATTTTTGTTTATTGTGGGTAGCGGGGGTGGGTGATCGGGGTATTGGCCCCAAGGATGGGTGTTTAGGCCTACCGGGTGGGGGGGTAGCGGGAGGGGTTAACCCCTTCATTACCTTAGCGGTATTAACCGCTAAGTTAAAGAAGAGGTTAAGTCATCCCGCAACCCCCTGGCAAGGCCTAAACATTCACCCAGGGCCAAATACCACCTTCACCCACCCCCGCTACCCGCAATAAGCCTGGCACGGTTATATAACCCCTTCATTGCCTTGGCGGTAATGAAGTTGCCTGTAAATGCATTTTTTATGCATCGGATTCATGCCGGGGGTCTCTGGTGCTGATATTAATGGATATCAGCTCTGGGACACATGCATTTTATTTTCATCGCAGCTTCACCCCACCTTCTTGCCAACTTTTGTGGCTGGACAATTTGGAGAAGAAACAGCAATTTTAAAGTGGCGATCAGCCGCAATAAGCAGATCAGGGCTTATAGAATTGAGCGTGTTTGAAAAACTGGCGATCAGTGCCGAAAAGTGGCTTATCCCTGCGCATCTGACGATTTATTTTTTTCCGGCCAAAAAAACGGTTATTTTTGCTCTTATCGCCAGCTTCTCTGGGCTTACTGATTCGCTGTAGCCTTTTTTGGCGATAAGCTGGTGATAAGTGGCTAATCGCTGCTTACTGCATGAGGGCCTTAGGGAGGATTTGTTCCTGTAAAGTACACCTAGTTTGGCATAGGATTTGGATGTCAGGGTATCAATGTGCAACCCAAATGTTAAATGGGAGTTGAACTATATGCCCAGATATTTCAAACAAGTAACAGGGGCTAGGATGGTTTTAGAGCTGGTTTTTATCTGAAGCTCTGTCATTGGCAGCTTTAGCAATTTAGCTCTGGTCCCAAATACCATTGTTACAGTCTTGTCAGTGTTTAAAATCAGTTTGTTTTGGGAAATCCAGTTTCAAGTCTCAAAAAATCAGATTGAAGTACGTGTTCAAGGTCAGAGAGGCGAGGGCTGCGTGCATATAGGATAAGATCTAAGGCCTCTCACAATAACCCGTTAGGAATATTAATTCCTCATCTATCCGACATAAGTATAAAATATACTCTACCAAGACCCCTAATACAGAGTTACCCACCTTATACGGGAGCAGCTGCCAGACGAGTATAGTAAATGTATCTTATTTCTTTTGCCACTGGAGGGCAGCGTGGAGTTACATGGAGTGGCGCCCGTAAGGACGACGTGCCAGTTAGGCGGAAGGAGAAGCGCACACACTTTTATGTGAAACGGATATATTTGGGGAGGGATTTAGGAGTCTGAGTAAGAAAATTAACCATTTAAATATGTACAGATTTAATCCCACTTTTGGAAATTAGGGATGTTGCCTAAAAGTTTGAGAATGCATAAAGTGCCACCCATGGGCTTTAATGAAGCAGCATTTGTGGGCTAAATGGAACAGCATTCTGTATAAAGGTATTTTGGACTCGATATAAATAATTGATGCCAAACACTAATATTAAGTAAATTGAGAATGGAAAAATCTTCAACACAAACGTACAGAATGTGATATTCTGAGAGATCTTACAGATGTTATCAAATCCCACAATGAATATATAGAAAATGTCTGTATAGAACGAGTCAAACAAGAATATGCCAATAAAACGTTTAATTGGGAGATACAGGGGCCACAATTCAGGTCATTTAGCTGAAAGAAGAGAAGCCGGTCAGCCGGTAGAGCAGGTCAGCCGGTCAGCCAGTAGAGCAGGTCAGCAGGTCAGCCAGAAGAGCAGGTCAGCCGGTCAGCCGGTAGAGCAGGTCAGCCGGTCAGCTCTGAGATCAGCATTACTTATATCCCCTAAACGTTGTCCCCTGCATGTAATGCTGCAGAACAGCCTACACTGCATATACTGTACATGAGATACTTAACCCTTTCTTTTCGCTCGACTAATCTGAATGATTTGCTAATTGGTTTGTAATTAGAGAGATATTTGTAGCAGAATCCCATGTATGTTATTTTTACCTTTTTAGATACCGTTTTGTGTAATAAAATATATGAGATCAGAGGGGCTTCCTGTTTGCACTCGTGTTTTGGCAGAAGTGTATATGTGACCCTATAAATCTCCCTCACACCTGGGCTTGGCAGCGTGACACTAGTGCAGCGTCCTGGGGAAGAATCACTGAGCTGTTAGCAATAGATACAACGGATAGAAAAGACACTACACATAGGTTTGATTAAAGAGAGTATTTTATTGAAATAATGAATCTCTTTGCTGGGAGGGGCCTGCAGCACATTGCAGAGCGATATAGTAACACGCAGAGCAATGCATTGCAGGCCCCTCCGGCAGCAAAGGGGTGAAGACCAATGCAGGGTGTATAAAGATCTCACTGATAATTCATGCACAAAGTGCAGTTTGTTGCTGTGATCCAGAGGAAGGCGAAACATAACCCCTGCTGTGCAATGGGGGAAAAAAATTCCTTCCTGACCCCATTAAATGGCGATCGGATGGTCCCTGGATCACTGCGCAGTGAGATCAGATGGAGCAGCACAGATCAGCGTTGTTATACACAGGGGCACACTCAGTATATAGAGATGCGGGTGATGGGGCCCTTGTGCCCCTGTGTATAACTCACCTGCTCCCCCATCCCCCTGCATATCTATCCCATTCACCCCTTTTCCTCCCGCATACCTCGCAGGGCCGGCCGGCCATTAGGCGGTCGCCTAGCGCGCAGAGGTCCTAGGGGCGCATTAATAATCATTATTATTTTTTCCTCTTATTATTTTATTTATTTATCTTTTTTTTAAAATTATTATTCTTTTTTTTATCCAGTATTTTGGCGCCCTTTTATTTTTATTTTGCGTTGCGCTGGGGTGCGGTCGCACCCCCCTGCAGCCCCGATATCTACGCCACTGTTTATTTTATTATTTTATTTATCTTATTATTTTTTATACAACTGGGGCACAAATTTTAAGTTTTGCCTCGGGCGCATGAAACCCGTGCTCTGGCCCTGCTCCTTGTTCTCTCTCACCCTCTCACGCCCAATATCCCTATCTCCCTCTAGTACCTGCCCCTCCCTCAGCCTTCCTGATCTTATCTGCCTCTCCTGCGGTCAAACCAACTTCTCAGGGCCCCTAGAATACCCCTGTATCTACGCCCTGGCTCCTCTGCTACCTGCACCTGGCTTCTTCTCCGCCTAAAAAAGGTGAAGCAGCAGATCTGTCCGCACCTCTCGTATTCTCCTACCTGCTCCCGGGGTCTTCTCCTCCGCCTAAAAAAGGTGAAGCAGCAGATCCGGCCACACCTGTCGTATGCTCCTTGGTCATCGTACACCAAGTCTGCGTCATCGGCCGCCTTGTAGCCCACCTCATTGTTCCACTTGACGCCCGCTTTGTCGTATGCCTCGTCGTCCGCCTCGTAGCCCGCCTCGTCGTCTGGTGGCACAAAGGGCACCACCTTCGTGTGTGTCCTGATCTGCAGGAGACATGAAGTGTTTGTAACCAGGGACAGTGATACTCTGTATCGCAAGAGCTCCTGTGCCACTTATACCCCATCCCCAATACCACGTTATACCGCCCTCCACAGGGCAAATACCCGTTATACCCACCTCCCCAGGCCCAGTACCCAGTTATACAACCTTCCCAAGGCCCAGTACCCTGTTATACGCCCCTCCCCAGGCCCAGTACTCGTTATACCCACCTCACCAGGCCCAGTACCCATTATATACCCCTCCCCAGAAGGTCATGTTTCTATTTATCAAAAATACATTGAGTTACCTCTGGTTTTCAGGCATGTCCTGGGGGAGTTATCACAGAGACACAGAAACGTCGCTGAGTTTGGGTTAGTAACTCCCTTAACTTCTCAGCAGTTGAATTCCCCATTAGGCGCTTAGCACGTTAAAAACAAGCGTTGCTATTTCTCTGCATGAAGTTGCAGGTAATTGGAAGAGTTACACAGTGACGGCTATTTCATCACTCACCTTCTTCCCCCGAAACGGTCTTTTCTGTCTTATTTCCGGCTTCACATCGGATATCCATATCCATTCTTGGCCTCTGATCTGTATGCAAGGCAATGCTTTAAGACAGGGTTGCACAACCTTTTCCCCCTGCTCCCCCCTCCACCTTCCCCACCTTGTCTCCGACGTTCTGATGTAACGACGTCATGTGATATCACGTTGCTATGGCAATGCCACATCATGTGACGCCACATTGCTGTCGCCAGAAGCCGCCGGAGACAAGGAAAGGGAACTTACAGAGGCCTTGCACGCGATCTCCGGCATTTAATTTAAATGCTGTGGGGAAGAGCGAGGGGCCTCTGTAAGCGCCGAGCCCCTCCTCCCAAGAAAATGTCGTGCCCCTTGATTTGCGCACCCCTGCTTTAAGAGATATTCTGGGACCCTCCAACTCCTCCATCGGACCCTTCCTCATATTGACTGACCTTGCAGTGCTCTGCACTGACTTGCACTGACCTGCTATGGTGCCTCTCAAAATACCATGCTAACTCATTCTGAACATACATGTGTCCTTTTTACATGTTACTCAGCTTGTATGGGCCACAGACAGCTTTCCCGGGGTCCAGGACTAGTTTCCACCGGGGACACTCACCCATGGGTCGGCGACTTTGCGAGAACCCACCCCCCCCAACCTGTTTTCTCTTGCACTGCCATAGACAACAACATTTCGGCCTGCTGGTCTTTCTCAGGTAAAGTGGCTAAACCCACTAAATCCAGCAAAGAAAGGCCAGCAGCCGAAACATTGTAGTCTGTGGCACAATAAATTATCTTTTTTTATTCAAATCCGTGTGCCCTTTCCCATCAATCATATTGTATTCATTGGACGAAATGCCGGTCTTCCCTGAGACTAAGGGGCACCGGTAAAAGTATCACTACTTATTGTTTTTTTTTGGTGTGCAGCAAATCCCCATCATTTTTGCGTTCTCTTGCTCTGCCCCAATCTGACACACCACCTTGCTCTCTCACCCCCCTCTTAGACTCCCCTGTCACCCTTTCCTTCCTCAAAGGATGTCCTTTAATCAGATCTTACCCAAATTGTCTCCATCTCCCTTGGAAATGTTCTGTCTTTAAGCTGTGCGGCTCCTCTTGATCCGAACTTTCTTAGCTGACCCCTTTAGGTTTCGGCTCCGAGGGTCTAAAAAATAAGCGACTCCGAAAAGATGTGAAATATGCGCACGGGTCCTAATGGGGCACTGAGGGGGAGACTTAAATACTAGTAAATATAATCTACTGTGCTAAGAAATATAACTTATTAAACTAAGAAATATAATTTATTAAACTAACAAATATAACTTATTAAACTAAGAAATATAACTTATTAAACTAAGAAATATATTTTATTAAACTAAGAAATATAACTTATTAAACTAAGAAATATAACTTATTAAACTTAGAAATATAATCTATTAAACTAAATAAATATCTATTAAACTAAATAAATATCTATTCAACTAAATAAATATAATCTATTTAAAAACAATACAATAAAAAGCTGGAGAAATGATACGTCAACCAAGCAACAGATGTGATGCCAATAAGCGTTGAACTCCTTGCAGATCCACCGTCAGCTGGTTGTGGCAGAAAGTGGTGACATACAGTAGAACAGAGTGGTTGAGCTGTAACCACGGCAGTCAGGTCAGAAATCAACACAATATTTTTTGAAATTTAGAATGAGAATGTTCTGTATGTCACATTGTGGGCTCAGACTCTGAGCCCTGTCACATGTTAGCAGCTTGTGATAATAGAAAGTATCCATATACTGGGATGTGATAAGAAACATGAAGGTCATTTTATAATGGGTCCCATAACCTGCTTTATATGAAGTATCATTTTACACTAATTAGTAGAGATGTTACATTTTGAAAAATAGCACTTCTGGCGACATTGTTCATTTTCTCTACAAATGATAAATGAAAAAGTTGGATAAAACGTTATATATGTGTGTGTGCGCGCGCAATATATATATATAGAGGTATCAGTACCGTGTTAGCCGAGCTTCAATAATCAAAAAATAAATAGATAATACCGTTCTGTGGATAACGAAATGCTTTTATTTGTGCGAGCTTTCGAGATACACTGATCTCTTCTTCCGGCGATGTTACAATGAATGAAGCAAGCAAAAGGTATACTTAAAAACAGTGTCTCTTGGAATGTTATCTGTGCTGGTCCTTCCCCCGGTGTGGATGTGTTTTATGCCTAGAGACAGCTGTGTGTGCATAGATATAGCACAGTATGTTAAATTACGCTGCGGGGTCATGTGACGTCACCCTCGTCAAATGCCGCTGCAGGTCACATGACGCCGCATCAAGGTAAGGGGGGGGGGGGGCGCGAGCACCGGCAGGGGGGCGAGCTGCAAAAGTTTGTGCTCCCCTGGTATAACCAATAAATAATATAGCTGATATAGCAATTTGGTTGTGGCTAGAGAGAGATTATAATGGCAGTGAGAATTAGTGGTCAGAATTAATAACAGTGCAATTACTAAAAAGTAGCTGTAATAAAATAATAATAAACACTATGCCTAAACACAATAAAAGTCCAGAAACCTAGCTCTAATAGCTATGTTATAACTCAATCATAAAAGGATCCAATTCGGGCGTCCTCTGGAGCCCTGGCAGCTCTCTTCAGGGAAACAACCACCTCCTCGATAGATATCTAAACAAAAAAAAGAAGAGAAAGCGCCCGCTCCATGTGTAAATTCGGTTTAACAATTTCATTTCCTGGACAAGATAAAAATAGCAAACTCACAAACATCCGTTTGGTAAAAGCATTGTATGCGACAGGCTCGGGCTCCGTGGTAATCCGGTGGTCACTCCGCAGCTCCAGACTTTGGACGATGACTGGGAAACTCGATAGGCTGCGCCCCTCGCAGTGTGGTCCTCCAGCAATCTGTGGTATGTTGTGGTTCCACTGTAAATCCGGTGTCTCGTCTTGGTCGCGTACCAACTTCCCTTCCGGCGTCAGGACGTATAGTGTGGCAATAGCAACGAGAAGAAAGTACTGAGGTGGGGTTGGATCCTCCTCGGTTATTTCTTGTTTTATTAATAAATAATTTACTATATTTTAATCTCTGGTGCGCATTGTGTGCATTTTTCTTCTTGTCTGCACAGTGCTTCAGATGCTGCATCTGAAAAAATGCCGGTGGATCGGGATGTGAGGTAGGAAAGTGACGTCCGCGCCGGAACGTTATTGCCACGCCTCCAAATATTTATTGCCACGCCCCCAATCGCACCCGCTGCATACCCTGCAAAGCCATAAAAAAGCTCAGGCTTCAGCAAGTGTATTGCAGCGTGTGTGCCTTCCCTCCGTCTGAAATACTATAGACGCAGCCTTATCGACGCTTACTAAATAGGCCCGTGTCTCTCTCTCTCTCTCTCTGTGTCTCTCTCTCTCTCTCTGTGTCTCTGTCTCTCTCTGTGTGTCTCTGTCTCTCTCTGTGTGTCTCTGTCTCTCTCTGTGTGTCTCTCTGTGTCTCTGTCTCTCTCTCTGTGTCTCTGTCTCTCTCTGTGTGTCTCTGTTTCTCTCTGTGTGTCTCTGTCAAAAGAACATTTCAGTATTGCCAAAGCGTGAGTAAAAGGGGGTGTGGGACAATGATTACACGAATACTAGGGGGTACGGTATAATGGTTATACAGTACATTACTTTTGTCTCTCTCTCCCTATGTCCCTCTCTCTGTCTCTCTCTCATTCTCTGTCTCTCTCTCTCTCTGTGTCTCTCTCTCATTCTCTGTCTCTCTCTCTCATCCCCTGGTATAACCAATAAATAATATAGCTGATATAGCAATTTGGTTGTGGCTAGAGAGAGATTATAATGGCAGTGAGAATTAGTGGTCAGAATTAATAACAGTGCAATTACTAAAAAGTAGCTGTAATAAAATAATAATAAACACTATGCCTAAACACAATAAAAGTCCAGAAACCTAGCTCTAATAGCTATGTTATAACTCAATCATAAAAGGATCCAATTCGGGCGTCCTCTGGAGCCCTGGCAGCTCTCTTCAGGGAAACAACCACCTCCTCGATAGATATCTAAACAAAAAAAAGAAGAGAAAGTGCCCGCTCCATGTGTAAATTCGGTTTAACAATTTCATTTCCTGGACAAGATAAAAATAGCAAACTCACAAACGCCCGTTTGGTAAAAGCATTGTGTGAGACAGGCTCGGGCTCCGTGGTAATCCGGTGGTCACTCCGCAGCTCCAGACTTTGGACGATGACCGGGAAACTCGATAGGCTGCGCCCCTCGCAGTGTGGTCCTCCAGCAATCTGTGGTATGTTGTGGTTCCACTGTAAATCCGGTGTCTCGTCTTGGTCGCGTACCAACTTCCCTTCCGGCGTCAGGACGTATAGTGTGGCAATAGCAACGAGAAGAAAGTACTGAGGTGGGGTTGGATCCTCCTCGGTTATTTCTTGTTTTATTAATAAATAATTTACTATATTTTAATCTCTGGTGCGCATTGTGTGCATTTTTCTTCTTGTCTGCACAGTGCTTCAGATGCTGCATCTGAAAAAATGCCGGTGGATCGGGATGTGAGGTAGGAAAGTGACGTCCGCGCCGGAACGTTATTGCCACGCCTCCAAATATTTATTGCCACGCCCCCAATCGCACCCGCTGCATACCCTGCAAAGCCATAAAAAAGCTCAGGCTTCAGCAAGTGTATTGCAGCGTGTGTGCCTTCCCTCCGTCTGAAATACTATAGACGCAGCCTTATCGACGCTTACTAAATAGGCCCGTGTCTCTCTCTCTCTCTCTCTGTGTGTCTCTCTCTCTCTCTGTGTCTCTGTCTCTCTCTGTGTGTCTCTGTCTCTCTCTGTGTGTCTCTCTGTGTCTCTGTCTCTCTCTCTGTGTCTCTGTCTCTCTCTCTGTGTCTCTGTCTCTCTCTGTGTGTCTCTGTTTCTCTCTGTGTGTCTCTGTCAAAAGAACATTTCAGTATTGCCAAAGCGTGAGTAAAAGGGGGTGTGGGACAATGATTACACGAATACTAGGGGGTACGGTATAATGGTTATACAGTACACTGGCGACACACTTTATTCGAGCTCGGCTAGTCCCACGAATTCGGGTATACCCGGGTGTATTGAGGTTTGTGACTGTTTTCTGCCCGAGTGCATTGAGGTATTTTCCAAGCAGGGATTGAAGCATTTTATTCCCGCTGGCTGCAATACTGCACAGTATATATATATATACTGCATTACAATTCATGAATTTATGCCATCTGGTAGACACGCGAAGCATTGCAGCCTATTAAATCCTAATCATTATCATTTAACAGATCAGCCGCCCGTCAGCCAGGCATGAACCCAGGCTGGGAAGGCAAACGCAACAGGGCTTGTCAGAGGTGAGGAGCGGCACATTCCAGGTATCTGCCAGGTACATACTGGGTATTTGCTCGAATAAAGTGTGTCGGTGCAGTACATTACTTTTGTCTCTCTCTCCCTATGTCCCTCTCTCTGTCTCTCTCTCATTCTCTGTCTCTCTCTCTCTCTGTGTCTCTCTCTCATTCTCTGTCTCTCTCTCATTCTCTGTCTCTCATTCTCTGTCTCTCATTCTCTGTCTCTCTCTCATTCTCTGTCTCTCTCTCTCATCCCTGTATGATAGGTATGTTCCAACTCTATTTTTTGCTCTTCTTTTCCGTTTGAGAGGAGGGAGTCCCTCACCTCTTCAGCCACACACCAGGAACGCTGGGTTGCTTTCAGACGCTCGGAGAGGCGGATACAGTCGTGGATTGCAGGCACTGATTTATCTGGTTAGTACCGCAAACATGCTTGAACAAGGGCCGTAGACATTTTATTTGATGGTTTAGATTATCATTGTCTGTGGTTGTTAGTTATTGGTATTAGAGTTTTTTGATGTTGTTACGAATCAAATACATTTTGAAGTAGTAATCCCCTCCGAACTGGGCATTCCTGGCCAATAATGCCCTGGCTGTAAGAGTTGAAGGGCCCAAGCAAAGCCCCCACCTCTATACACACTAACACTGCAGGGGCATCAGAGTGTCTTGTTGTCATGGCAACAGGGGGTGTCACGTGATGTAATTTGTTTAATAAATTATTTTTTAAGGTGTCCCGGTTTTTCATTTTCGAAATCTGGTCACCCTATTGATCAAGCAGAAAAAGTGAAGAAACAATTGTAGTTTTGCTAATGGACGTCATTTTGGCATATCATTAGCTTTGAGGATACCCATTAATATGAAGAAAAATAACATCGATTCCCAATGTAGCCCCCCTTCCCTGGGCCAATCGCAGATCGGGCCCCCCTCCTCTGTACTAGGGTCTGGCTACGTGTCTGAGTGTGGTGCATACCTGCTGGCAACAGGGGGGCCTGAGTCTCCCGCGATGGTATGGGGGATGACAGGATCAGGTTTCTGGGGTGAATGCCTCCGTCTTATCAGAGCAGGATGAAATTTCTCTTCAGAAGGACTTGGAGAGACTGGAAACGTGGGCAGGTAAATGGCAAATGAGGTTTAATACAGATAAATATAAGGTTATGCATTTGGGATGCAAGAATAAAAAGGCGACTTACAAATTAAATGGAGATATATTGGGGGAATCCTTGATGGAGAAGGATTTAGGGGTGCTTGTAGACAGCAGGCTTAGCAATAGTGCCCAATGTCATGCAGTAGCTGCAAAGGCAAACAAGATCTTATCTTGCATCAAACGGGCAATTGATGGAAGGGAAGTAGACATAATTATGCCCCTTTACAAAGCATTAGTAAGACCACACCTTGAATATGGAGTACAATTTTGGGCACCAATCCTAAGAAAAGACATTTTGGAACTAGAGAGAGTGCAGAGAAGAGCCACCAAATTAATAAAGGGGATGGACATTCTAACTTATGAGGAGAGGCTAGCTATATTGGATTTATTTACATTAGAAAAGAGGCGTCTAAGAGGGGATATGATAACTATATACAAATATATTCAGGGACAATACAAGGAGCTTTCAAAAGAACTATTCATCCCACGGGCAGTACAAAGGACTCGGGGCCATCCCTTAAGGTTGGAGGAAAGGAAATTTCATCAGCAACAAAGGAAAGGGTTCTTTACAGTAAGGGCAGTTAAAATGTGGAACTCATTACCCATGGAGACTGTGATGGCAGATACAATAGATTTGTTCAAAAAAAGGTTGGACATCTTTTTAGATGGGACAGGTATACAGGGATATACCAAATAAGTATATATGGGAAGGATGTTGATCCAGGGATTAATCCGATTGCCAATTCTTGGAGTCAGGAAGGAATTAATTTTTCCCCTTAATGGGGTTTTTTGTTTGCCTTCCTCTGGATCAATAAGTAAGTATCTGTTGTCTGAATTTAGCATAGGTTGAACTTGATGGACGTACGTCTTTTTTCAACCTCATCTATTATGTAACTATGTATGTAATGGTGCAGCGCCTCCATCTCTGAGCCCCAGGAATACGGGTGGAATCCTTCCAGAGAGTCCCCCCCCCTCCTCGGGGATGAGAGATTCCAGTCTCACACTGTATATCTTTAAAAGCAGCCGCAGCTCTTTATTCACAGCAGCAGAATAGCAGCAACAAGACTATATATCAGGTACAGGGTGTCTTCCTCCACACAGGACTGCTCTCCCTCAGGATGGTCTCTGTGTCCCTGCCACCACCCCAGGTCAAGGGCACCCAGGGTGGGGCTAGCTCTTCCCTCGCCCCCTAAACAGGGTGAGAGGAATTGGTCCACCTCCCTAACTAAGGTTGCATCAGCTCTACTCAGAGGCTGATGGCTCCCCTTCTCCAACGGCCAATTGATATAGGCTCTCTCTGTCACCCTGGGCCAGCCAGGTGACAGACTCAGCAGACTCTAACTCTGGACTGAACTCTTAACTCTGACACACACTTCTACTAAATAGGAAGTGCACTGCTCTTTATGATATTGGCAGGCACTGCCCCTGTGTCTCTGCCTACCACACAGGGTCAGGTACCAATTTCAGGAATGTCCCGTTATTAGCGTAAACACAACAGAGTTATATGGATCTAGCATTAAGACTGTAAGCTCTGCAGGCCAGGGATTTCCTTTCCTATTGTCTGATTTTGTTTGTTGCACTTATTGTACTATAATTCTCTGTACTGTATTGCCTCTCTTATAAAGCGCTATATAAATAAATATTTACATACATAATATATCTTAATGCATCTTAAGACACCTTAGAGTTCCCTCTATAAGACACTTTATGGTCCACTCAAGTGAATAGTCTGTAAGTAGGGTGACCATTCGTCCCGGTTTTGCCGGGACAGTCCCGTTTTTTTCTGCCCTGTCCCGATTTTAGCTCCGTCCCGGTTATGTCCCGATTTTTGTCCCTGGTCCCGGTATTGCGGGGCAGCGGCGGTGAGGAGAATGCGGCGGCCGGTAAGTATTTTCTATGTGTGTGTGTGAATGCTGCCGGGGAGACTGAATGAAGGAGAATGCCGGGGGCGGGACTTAGAATGCCGGCCGGCCCGCAGGGGATTGGTTGCAGGCAGGTCAGAGGAAGCCGGGGGCGGGACTTCCGCTTTGTGCAGAGCACAAGTGTCTTCCCGCTCCCGGCTCCTCTGTTCGCGGTGAGTGTCCCCTTTCTGTCCCGGGTCCCAGCCAGGGGGGGTAATAGGAGGTGGTAGCGGGGGTGCGCCTACCTTTGTACCACCTTGTACCTTTGCTCCCCTGGCGCTCCCACCATTGCCCCCCCCCGCTCCCACCATTGCCCCATCGGCACTCCCACCTTTGCCCCCCGGCGCTCCCACCTTTGCCCCATCGGCACTCCCACCTTTGCCCCCCGGCGCTCCCACCTTTGCCCCCCCCCCCCGGCGCTCACAGCTTTGCCCCCCGGCGCTCCCACCTTTGCCCCTCCGGCGCTCACAGCTTTGTGTGTGTGTGTGTGTGTGTGTGTGTGTGTGAATCAGTGGGTGTGTGTGGGTGTGTGTATCTGTGTGTGTGTGTGTGTGTGTATGTGTATCAGTGTGTGTGTGTGTGTGTGTGTGTGTGTGTGTATGTGTATCAGTGTGTGTGTGTGTGTGTGTGTGTGTGTATGTGTATCAGTGTGTGTGTGTGTGTGTGTATGTGTATCTGTGTGTGTGTATTTGTGTGTGTGTGTGTGTGTGTGTGTGTATGTGTATCTCTGTGTGTTTGTGTATCTGTGTGTGTGTGTGTGTGTATCTGTGTGTGTGTGTATCTGTGTGTGTGTGTATCTGTGTGTGTGTGTATCTGTGTGTATCTGTGTGTGTGTGTGTATCAGTGTGTGTGTGTGTGTGTGTGTGTGTGTGTGTGTGTGTGTGTGTGTGTGTGCGCGTGTTTCAGTGTGTGTGTGTGTTTCAGTGTGTGTGTGTGTTTCAGTGTGTGTGTGTGTGTTTCAGTGTGTGTGTGTGTGTGTGTGTGTGTGTGAATCAGTGTGTGTGTGTGTGTGTGTGTGTGTGTGAATCAGTGTGTGTGTGTGTGTGTGTGTGTGTGTGTGTGTGTGTGTGTGTGTGAATCAGTGTGTGTGTGTGTGTGTGTGTGTGTGTGTATGTGTGTGTGTGTGTGTGTGTGTGTGTATTAGTGGGTGGGTGTGTGTGTGTGTGTGTGTATCAGTGTGTCTGTATCTGTGTGTGTGTGTATTGTATTGTATTGTATGTCTTTATTTATATAGCGCCATTAGTGTACATAGCGCTTCACAGTAGTAATACATGTGGTAATCAAATAAATAACAGATAATATAAAAAACATATCATGGGAATAAGTGCTTTAGACATAAAAGTAACATTTCGGAAGAGGAGTCCCTGCCCCGAGGAGCTTACAGTCTAATTGGTAGGTAGGGAGAACGTACAGAGACAGTAGGAGGGAGTTCTGGTAAGTGCGTCTGCAGGGGGTCAAGCATTATGTATCGTGTTTAGAATATCCACAGTGCTATTCATATGCTTCTTTAAGCAAGTGTGTCTTAAGGTGGGTCTTAAAGGTGGATAGAGAGGGTGCTAGTCGGGTACTGAGGGGAAGGGCATTCCAGAGATGTGGGGCAGTCAGTGAAAAAGGTTTAAGGCGGGAGAGGGCTTTAGATACAAAGGGGGTAGAAAGAAGACATCCTTGAGAAGAACGCAAGAGTCTGGATGGTGCATACCGAGAAATTAGGGATGAGATGTAAGGAGGGGCAGAAGAATGTAAAGCTTTAAAAGTGAGGAGAAGAATGGAGTGTGAGATGCGGGATTTGATCGGAAGCCAGGAGAAGGATTTCATGAGGGGAGATGCTGAGACAGATCTAGGAAAGAGTAGAGTGATTCTGGCAGCAGCATTTAGGATAGATTGTAGGGGAGACAGGTGAGAGGCAGGAAGGCCGGACAGCAGGAGGTTACAGTAATCAAGACAGGAGAGAATGAGGGCCTGAGTCAGAGTTTTAGCAGTCGAACAACAGAGGAAAGGGCGTATCTTAGTTATATTGCGGAGGAAAAAGCGACAAGTTTTAGAAATGTTTTGAATGTGAGGGGCGAATGTGAGAGAGGAGTCGAACGTGACCCCTAGGCAGCGTGCTTGGGCTACTGGGTGAATGATTGTAGTTCCAACAGTAATGTGGAAGGAGGTAGTAGGGCCAGGTTTGGGAGGAAGTATGAGGAGCTCTGTTTTAGCCATGTTGAGTTTAAGGCGTCGGAGGGCCATCCAGGATGATATAGCAGAGAGACATTCAGAAACTTTGGTTTGTACAGCAGGTGTAAGGTCAGGAGCAAGCGAGAGAATACAAGACGTTCAAGTAGTTTAGAGGCAAAAGGCAGGAGGGAGACAGGTCGATAGTTAGAAAGACAGGTAGGGTCAAGCTTGCTGTTTTTGAGTAATGGTATGACTGTTGCATGTTTGAAGGAGGATGGAAAGGTTCCAGAGCAGAGGGAGGAGTTAAAAATGTGTGTAAGCGTAGGGATTATAGTAGGAGCTAGAGGTTTTAGGAGATGGGAGGGAATGGGGTCAAGAGGGCAAGTGGTAGAGGGAGAAGAGGAGATCAACAGCGACACATCCTCCTCTGAGACAGTGGAAAACGACTCAAGGAAGGCAGGAGGAGAGTTAGGAAGAGGTGTAGGATGGGGGGAAGAAACAGGGGATGTTCTGCCGTATGGATTCCACCTTTTCCTTAAAATAGTCTGCAAAGTCCTGAGCGGAGATGGAGGAAGGAGAGGCAGCTGAGGGTGGTTTGAGTAGAGTATCAAAGACAGAGAACAGTCGGCGTGGGTTAGACTTGTGCATGTTGATTAGTGCAGAAAAGTAGGCTTGTTTAGCTTGCGAGAGTGCAGAGTTGAAACAGGATAGCATAAATTTGTAGTGAAGGAAGTCTGCGAGAGTGTGAGACTTCCTCCAGAGGCGTTCAGAGGAACGAGTGGAGGAACGCAGCATGCGCGTGTGGGAATTTAGCCAGGGTCTAGGGTTAGAAGGGCGAGGGCGGCAGAGAGAAAGCGGGGCATGTAGATCAAGAGATGAGGACAAGACAGAGTTGTACTTTCTGACCAGGTTGTCAGGGTCTGTAGCAGAGCTGAGAGAGGAGAGGGAGGAGTGTAAAGTGGACTCAAAGTCAGGTAAGTGAATAGAGCGCAGGTTTCTGCAGAACCGGGGGGTAGATGGAGGTGGAGAAGGGGAGAAGCGAGATAAAGAGAATGAGATGAGATGATGGTCAGAGAGAGGAAAAGGGGAAATGGAGAAATCAGAGAGAGATAAGTTTTTAGTGAAAACCAGGTCTAAGTAGTGGCCATCCTTGTGGGTGCTGGCTGCAGTCCACTGTTGAAGGCCAAAAGAAGAGGTAAGAGAAAGAAAGCGGGAAGCCCAAGAGAGAGAGGGGTCATCAATGTGGCAATTGAAGTCCCCAAGGAGAAGAACAGGGGAGTCTGAGGAGAGAAAGAAAGAGAGCCAGGATTCAAAGTGAGAGAGAAAGGCAGAAGGGGGATGAGTAGAGGTAGGTGGGCGATAGATGACCGCCACATGAACAGGGAGAGGAGAGAAGATCTGGACAGTGTGAGCCTCAAAGGAGGGAAAAGCAAGAGAGGGGGGAATAGGAAGGGTTCGGTAACGGCAGACAGAGGAGAGCAGGAGCCCCACGCCTCCACCCCTGCCATCAGGGCGCGGTGTGTGTGTATCAGTGTGTCTGTATCTGTGTGTGTGTGTGTGTGTATCAGTGTGGCTTTTTTGGCGATAAGCTGGTGATAAGTGGCTTATCGCTGCTTACTGCATGAGGGCCTTAGGGAGGATTTGTTCCTTTAAAGTACACCTAGTTTGGCATAGGATTTGGATGTCAGGGTATCAATGTGCAACCCAAATGTTAAATGGGAGTTGAATGATCAGATATTTCAAACAAGTAACAGGGGCTAGGATGGTTTTAGAGCTGGTTTTTATCTGAAGCTCTGTCATTGGTAGCTTTAGCAATTTAGCTCTGGTCCCAAATACCATTGTTACAGTCTTGTCAATGTTTAAAATCAGTTTGTTTTGGGAAATCCAGTTTCAAGTCTCAAAAATCAGATTGAAGTACGTGTTCAAGGTCAGAGAGGCGAGGGCTGCGTGCATATAGGATAAGATCTAAGGCCTCTCACAATAACCCGTTAGGAATATTAATTCCTCATCTATCCGACATAAGTATAAAATATAGTCTACCAAGACCCCTAATACAGAGTTACCCACCTTATACGGGAGCAGCTGCCAGACGAGTATAGTAAATGTATCTTATTTCTTTTGCCACTGGAGGGCAGCGTGGAGTTGCAAGGAGTGGCGCCCGTAAGGACGACGTGCCAGTTAGGCGGAAGGAGAAGCGCACACACTTTTATGTGAAACGGATATATTTGGGGAGGGATTTAGGAGTCTGAGTAAGAAAATTAACCATTTAAATATGTACAGATTTAATCCCATTTTTGGAAATTAGGGATGTTGCCTAAAAGTTTGAGAATGCATAAAGTGCCACCCATGGGCTTTAATGAAGCAGCATTTGTGGGCTAAATGGAACAGCATTCTGTATAAAGGTATTTTGGACTCGATATAAATAATTGATGCCAAAAACTAATATTAAGTAAATTGAGAATGGAAAAATCTTCAACACAAACGTACAGAATGTGATATTCTGAGAGATCTTACAGATGTTATCAAATCCCACAATGAATATATAGAAAATGTCTGTATAGAACGAGTCAAATAAGAATATGCCAATAAAACGTTTAATTGGGAGATACAGGGGCCACAATTCAGGTCATTTAGCTGAAAGAAGAGAAGCCGGTCAGCCAGTAGAGCAGGTCAGCCGGTCAGCCAGTAGAGCAGGTCAGCAGGTCAGCCAGAAGAGCAGGTCAGCCGGTCAGCCGGTAGAGCAGGTCAGCCGGTCAGCTCTGAGATCAGCATTACTTATATCCCCTAAACGTTGTCCCCTGCATGTAATGCTGCAGAACAGCCTACACTGCATATACTGTACATGAGATTCTTAACCCTTTCTTTTCGCTCGACTAATCTGAATGATTTGCTAATTGGTTTGTAATTAGAGAGATATTTGTAGCAGAATCCCATGTATGTTATTTTTACCTTTTTAGATACCGTTTTGTGTAATAAAATATATGAGATCAGAGGGGCTTCCTGTTTGCACTCGTGTTTTGGCAGAAGTGTATATGTGACCCTATAAATCTCCCTCACACCTGGGCTTGGCAGCGTGACACTAGTGCAGCGTCCTGGGGAAGAATCACTGAGCTGTTAGCAATAGATACAACGGAAAGAAAAGACACTACACATAGGTTTGATTAAAGAGAGTATTTTATTGAAATAATGAATCTCTTTGCTGGGAGGGGCCTGCAGCACATTGCAGAGCGATATAGTAACACGCAGAGCAATGCATTGCAGGCCCCTCCGGCAGCAAAGGGGTGAAGACCAATGCAGGGTGTATAAAGATCTCACTGATAATTCATGCACAAAGTGCAGTTTGTTGCTGTGATCCAGAGGAAGGCGAAACATAACCCCTGCTGTGCAATGGGGGAAAAAAATTCCTTCCTGACCCCATTAAATGGCGATCGGATGGTCCCTGGATCACTGCGCAGTGAGATCAGATGGAGCAGCACAGATCAGCGTTGTTATACACAGGGGCACACTCAGTATATAGAGATGCGGGTGATGGGGCCCTTGTGCCCCTGTGTATAACTCACCTGCTCCCCCATCCCCCTGCATATCTATCCCATTCATCCCTTTTCCTCCCGCATACCTCGCAGGGCCGGCCGGCCATTAGGCGGTCGCCTAGCGCGCAGAGGTCCTAGGGGCGCATTAATAATCATTATTATTTTTTCCTCTTATTATTTTATTTATTTATCTTTTTTTTTAAATTATTATTCTTTTTTTTATCCAGTATTTTGGCGCCCTTTTATTTTTATTTTGCGTTGCGCTGGGGTGCGGTCGCACCCCCCTGCAGCCCCGATATCTACGCCACTGTTTATTTTATTATTTTATTTATCTTATTATTTTTTATACAACTGGGGCACAAATTTTAAGTTTTGCCTCGGGCGCATGAAACCCGTGCTCTGGCCCTGCTCCTTGTTCTCTCTCACCCTCTCACGCCCAATATCCCTATCTCCCTCTAGTACCTGCCCCTCCCTCAGCCTTCCTGATCTTATCTGCCTCTCCTGCGGTCAAACCAACTTCTCAGGGCCCCTAGAATACCCCTGTATCTACGCCCTGGCTCCTCTGCTACCTGCACCTGGCTTCTTCTCCGCCTAAAAAAGGTGAAGCAGCAGATCTGTCCGCACCTCTCGTATTCTCCTACCTGCTCCCGGGGTCTTCTCCTCCGCCTAAAAAAGGTGAAGCAGCAGATCCGGCCACACCTGTCGTATGCTCCTTGGTCATCGTACACCACGTCTGCGTCATCGGCCGCCTTGTAGCCCACCTCATTGTTCCACTTGACGCCCGCTTTGTCGTATGCCTCGTCGTCCGCCTCGTAGCCCGCCTCGTCGTCTGGTGGCACAAAGGGCACCACCTTCGTGTGTGTCCTGATCTGCAGGAGACATGAAGTGTTTGTAACCAGGGACAGTGATACTCTGTATCGCAAGAGCTCCTGTGCCACTTATACCCCATCCCCAATACCACGTTATACCGCCCTCCACAGGGCAAATACCCGTTATACCCACCTCCCCAGGCCCAGTACCCAGTTATACAACCTTCCCAAGGCCCAGTACCCTGTTATACGCCCCTCCCCAGGCCCAGTACTCGTTATACCCACCTCACCAGGCCCAGTACCCATTATATACCCCTCCCCAGAAGGTCATGTTTCTATTTATCAAAAATACATTGAGTTACCTCTGGTTTTCAGGCATGTCCTGGGGGAGTTATCACAGAGACACAGAAACGTCGCTGAGTTTGGGTTAGTAACTCCCTTAACTTCTCAGCAGTTGAATTCCCCATTAGGCGCTTAGCACGTTAAAAACAAGCGTTGCTATTTCTCTGCATGAAGTTGCAGGTAATTGGAAGAGTTACACAGTGACGGCTATTTCATCACTCACCTTCTTCCCCCGAAACGGTCTTTTCTGTCTTATTTCCGGCTTCACATCGGATATCCATATCCATTCTTGGCCTCTGATCTGTATGCAGGACAATGCTTTAAGACAGGGTTGCACAACCTTTTCCCCCTGCTCCCCCCTCCACCTTCCCCACCTTGTCTCCGACGTTCTGATGTAACGACGTCATGTGATATCACGTTGCTATGGCAATGCCACATCATGTGACGCCACATTGCTGTCGCCAGAAGCCGCCGGAGACAAGGAAAGGGAACTTACAGAGGCCTTGCACGCGATCTCCGGCATTTAATTTAAATGCTGTGGGGAAGAGCGAGGGGCCTCTGTAAGCGCCGAGCCCCTCCTCCCAAGAAAATGTCGTGCCCCTTGATTTGCGCACCCCTGCTTTAAGAGATATTCTGGGACCCTCCAACTCCTCCATCGGACCCTTCCTCATATTGACTGACCTTGCAGTGCTCTGCACTGACTTGCACTGACCTGCTATGGTGCCTCTCAAAATACCATGCTAACTCATTCTGAACATACATATGTCCTTTTTACATGTTACTCAGCTTGTATGGGCCACAGACAGCTTTCCCGGGGTCCAGGATTAGTTTCCACCGGGGACACTCACCCATGGGTCGGCGACTTTGCGAGAACCCACCCCCCCCAACCTGTTTTCTCTTGCACTGCCATAGACAACAACATTTCGGCCTGCTGGTCTTTCTCAGGTAAAGTGGCTAAACCCACTAAATCCAGCAAAGAAAGGCCAGCAGCCGAAACATTGTAGTCTGTGGCACAATAAATTATCTTTTTTTATTCAAATCCGTGTGCCCTTTCCCATCAATCATATTGTATCCATTGGACGAAATGCCGGTCTTCCCTGAGACTAAGGGGCACCGGTAAAAGTATCACTACTTATTGTTTTTTTTTGGTGTGCAGCAAATCCCCATCATTTTTGCGTTCTCTTGCTCTGCCCCAATCTGACACACCACCTTGCTCTCTCACCCCCCTCTTAGACTCCCCTGTCACCCTTTCCTTCCTCAAAGGATGTCCTTTAATCAGATCTTACCCAAATTGTCTCCATCTCCCTTGGAAATGTTCTGTCTTTAAGCTGTGCGGCTCCTCTTGATCCGAACTTTCTTAGCTGACCCCTTTAGGTTTCGGCTCCGAGGGTCTAAAAAATAAGCGACTCCGAAAAGATGTGAAATATGCGCACGGGTCCTAATGGGGCACTGAGGGGGAGACTTAAATACTAGTAAATATAATCTACTGTGCTAACAAATATAATCTATTAACTAAGAAATATAACTTATTAAACTAAGAAATATAATTTATTAAACTAACAAATATAACTTATTAAACTAAGAAATATAACTTATTAAACTAAGAAATATATTTTATTAAACTAAGAAATATAACTTATTAAACTAAGAAATATAACTTATTAAACTTAGAAATATAATCTATTAAACTAAATAAATATCTATTAAACTAAATAAATATCTATTCAACTAAATAAATATAATCTATTTAAAAACAATACAATAAAAAGCTGGAGAAATGATACGTCAACCAAGCAACAGATGTGATGCCAATAAGCGTTGAACTCCTTGCAGATCCACCGTCAGCTGGTTGTGGCAGAAAGTGGTGACATACAGTAGAACAGAGTGGTTGAGCTGTAACCACGGCAGTCAGGTCAGAAATCAACACAATATTTTTTGAAATTTAGAATGAGAATGTTCTGTATGTCACATTCTGGGCTCAGACTCTGAGCCCTGTCACATGTTAGCAGCTTGTGATAATAGAAAGTATCCATATACTGGTATGTGATAAGAAACATGAAGGTCATTTTATAATGGATCCCATAACCTGCTTTATATGAAGTATCATTTTACACTAATTAGTAGAGATGTTACATTTTGAAAAATAGCACTTCTGGCGACATTGTTCATTTTCTCTACAAATGATAAATGAAAAAGTTGGATAAAACGTTATATGTGTGTGTGAGCGCAATATATATATATAGAGGTATCAGTACCGTGTTAGCCGAGCTTCAATAATCAAAAAATAAATAGATAATACCGTTCTGTGGCTAACGAAATGCTTTTATTTGTGCGAGCTTTCGAGATACACTGATCTCTTCTTCCGGCGATGTTACAATGAATGAAGCAAGCAAAAGGTATACTTAAAAACAGTGTCTCTTGGAATGTTATCTGTGCTGGTCCTTCCCCCGGTGTGGATGTGTTTTATGCCTAGAGACAGCTGTGTGTGCATAGATATAGCACAGTATGTTAAATTACGCTGCGGGGTCATGTGACATCACCCTCGTCAAATGCCGCTGCAGGTCACATGACGCCGCATCAAGGTAAGGGGGGGGGGGCGCGAGCACCGGCAGGGGGGCGAGCTGCAAAAGTTTGTGCTCCCCTGGTATAACCAATAAATAATATAGCTGATATAGCAATTTGGTTGTGGCTAGAGAGAGATTATAATGGCAGTGAGAATTAGTGGTCAGAATTAATAACAGTGCAATTACTAAAAAGTAGCTGTAATAAAATAATAATAAACACTATCCCAAAAATCAATAAAAGTCCAGAAACCTAGCTCTAATAGCTATGTTATAACTCAATCATAAAAGGATCCAATTCGGGCGTCCTCTGGAGCCCTGGCAGCTCTCTTCAGGGAAACAACCACCTCCTCGATAGATATCTAAACAAAAAAAAGAAGAGAAAGCGCCCGCTCCATGTGTAAATTCGGTTTAACAATTTCATTTCCTGGACAAGATAAAAATAGCAAACTCACAAACATCCGTTTGGTAAAAGCATTGTATGAGACAGGCTCGGGCTCCGTGGTAATCCGGTGGTCACTCCGCAGCTCCAGACTTTGGACGATGACCGGGAAACTCGATAGGCTGCGCCCCTCGCAGTGTGGTCTTCCAGCAATCTGTGGTATGTTGTGGTTCCACTGTAAATCCGGTGTCTCGTCTTGGTCGTGTACCAACTTCCCTTCCGGCGTCAGGACGTATAGTGTGGCAATAGCAACGAGAAGAAAGTACTGAGGTGGGGTTGGATCCCCCTCGGTTATTTCTTGTTTTATTAATAAATAATTTACTATATTTTAATCTCTGGTGCGCATTGTGTGCATTTTTCTTCTTGTCTGCACAGTGCTTCAGATGCTGCATCTGAAAAAATGCCGGTGGATCGGGATGTGAGGTAGGGAAGTGACGTCCGCGCCGGAACGTTATTGCCACGCCTCCAAATATTTATTGCCACGCCCCCAATCGCACCCGCTGCATACCCTGCAAAGCCATAAAAAAGCTCAGGCTTCAGCAAGTGTATTGCAGCGTGTGTGCCTTCCCTCCGTCTGAAATACTATAGACGCAGCCTTATCGACGCTTACTAAATAGGCCCGTGTCTCTCTCTCTCTCTCTCTGTGTCTCTCTCTCTCTCTCTGTGTCTCTGTCTCTCTCTGTGTGTCTCTGTCTCTCTCTGTGTGTCTCTCTGTGTCTCTGTCTCTCTCTCTGTGTCTCTGTCTCTCTCTGTGTGTCTCTGTTTCTCTCTGTGTGTCTCTGTCAAAAGAACATTTCAGTATTGCCAAAGCGTGAGTAAAAGGGGGTGTGGGACAATGATTACACGAATACTAGGGGGTACGGTACTGTATAATGGTTATACAGTACATTACTTTTGTCTCTCTCTCTCTCTGTCTGTCTCTCTCTCTCTGTGTCTCTCTCTCCCTATGTCCCTCTCTCTGTCTCTCTCTCATTCTCTGTCTCTCTCTCTCTGTGTCTCTCTCTCATTCTCTGTCTCTCTCTCATTCTCTGTCTCTCATTCTCTGTCTCTCTCTCATTCTCTGTCTCTCATTCTCTGTCTCTCTCTCATTCTCTGTCTCTCTCTCTCATCCCTGTATGATAGGTATGTTCCAACTCTATTATTTGCTCTTCTTTTCCGTTTGAGAGGAGGGAGTCCCTCACCTCTTCAGCCACACACCAGGAATGCTGGATTGCTTTCAGACGCTCGGAGAGGCGGATACAGTTGTGGATTGCAGGCACTGATTTATCTGGTAAGTACCGCAAACATGCTTGAACAAGGGCCGTAGACATTTTATTTGATGGTTTAGATTATCATTGTCTGTGGTTGTTAGTTATTGGTATTAGAGTTTTTTGATGTTGTTACGAATCAAATACATTTTGAAGTAGTAATCCCCTCCGAACTGGGCATTCCTGGCCAATAATGCCCTGGCTGTAAGAGTTGAAGGGCCCAAGCAAAGCCCCCACCTCTATACACACTAACACTGCAGGGGCATCAGAGTGTCTTGTTGTCATGGCAACGGGGGGTGTCACGTGATGTAATTTGTTTAATAAATTATTTTTTAAGGTGTCCCGGTTTTTCATTTTCGAAATCTGGTCACCCTATTGATCAAGCAAAAAAAGTGAAGAAACAATTGTAGTTTTGCTAATGGACGTCATTTTGGCATATCATTCGCTTTGAGGATACCCATTAATATGAAGAAAAATAACATCGATTCCCAATGTAGCCCCCCTTCCCGGGCCAATCGCAGATCGGGCCCCCCTCCTCTGTACTAGGGTCTGGCTACGTGTCTGAGTGTGGTGCATACAGTACCTGCTGGCAACAGGGGGACCTGAGTCTCCCGCGATAGTATGGGGGATGACAGGATCAGGTTTCTGGGGTGAATGCCTCCGTCTTATCAGAGCAGGATGAAATTTCTCTTCAGAAGGACTTGGAGAGACTGGAAACGTGGGCAGGTAAATGGCAAATGAGGTTTAATACAGATAAATATAAGGTTATGCATTTGGGATGCAAGAATAAAAAGGCGACTTACAAATTAAATGGAGATATATTGGGGGAATCCTTGATGGAGAAGGATTTAGGGGTGCTTGTAGACAGCAGGCTTAGCAATAGTGCCCAATGTCATGCAGTAGCTGCAAAGGCAAACAAGATCTTATCTTGCATCAAACAGGCAATTGATGGAAGGGAAGTAGACATAATTATGCCCCTTTACAAAGCATTAGTAAGACCACACCTTGAATATGGAGTACAATTTTGGGCACCAATCCTAAGAAAAGACATTATGGAACTAGAGAGAGTGCAGAGAAGAGCCACCAAATTAATAAAGGGGATGGACATTCTAACTTATGAGGAGAGGCTAGCTATATTGGATTTATTTACATTAGAAAAGAGGCGTCTAAGAGGGGATATGATAACTATATACAAATATATTCAGGGACAATACAAGGAGCTTTCAAAAGAACTATTCATCCCACGGGCAGTTCAAAGGACTCGGGCCATCCCTTAAGGTTGGAGGAAAGGAAATTTCACCAGCAACAAAGGAAAGGGTTCTTTACAGTAAGGGCAGTTAAAATGTGGAATTCATTACCCATGGAGACTGTGATGGCAGATACAATAGATTTGTTCAAAAAAAGGTTGGACATCTTTTTAGATGGGACAGGTATACAGGGATATACCAAATAAGTATATATGGGAAGGATGTTGATCCAGGGATTAATCCGATTGCCAATTCTTGGAGTCAGGAAGGAATTAATTTTTCCCCTTAATGGGGTTTTTTGTTTGCCTTCCTCTGGATCAATAAGTAAGTATAAATATAGAATTAAATATCTGTTGTCTGAATTTAGCATAGGTTGAACTTGATGGACGTACGTCTTTTTTCAACCTCATCTATTATGTAACTATGTATGTAATGGTGCAGCGCCTCCATCTCTGAGCCCCAGGAATACGGGTGGAATCCTTCCAGAGAGTCCCCCCCCCCCCCCCTCGGGGATGAGAGATTCCAGTCTCACACTGTATATCTTTAAAAGCAGCCGCAGCTCTTTATTCACAGCAGCAGAAAAGCAGCAACTATATATCAGGTACAGGGTGTCTTCCTCCACACAGGACTGCTCTCCCTCAGGATGGTCTCTGTGTCCCTGCCACCACCCCAGGTCAAGGGCACCCAGGGTGGGGCTAGCTCTTCCCTCGCCCCCTAAACAGGGTGAGAGGAATTGGTCCACCTCCCTAACTAAGGTTGCATCAGCTCTACTCAGAGGCTGATGGCTCCCCTTCTCCAACGGCCAATTGACATAGGCTCTCTCTGTCACCCTGGGCCAGCCAGGTGACAGACTCAGCAGACTCTAACTCTGGACTGAACTCTTAACTCTGACACACACTTCTACTAAATAGGAAGTGCACTGCTCTTTATGATATTGGCAGGCACTGCCCCTGTGTCTCTGCCTACCACACAGGGTCAGGTACCAATTTCAGGAATGTCCCGTTATTAGCGTAAACACAACAGAGTTCAATGGATCTAGCATTAAGACTGTAAGCTCTGCAGGCCAGGGATTTCCTTTCCTATTGTCTGATTTTGTTTGTTGCACTTATTGTACTATAATTCTCTGTACTGTATTGCCTCTCTTATAAAGCGCTATATAAATAAATATTTACATACATAATATATCTTAATGCATCTTAAGACACCTTAGAGTTCCCTCTATAAGACACTTTATGGTCCACTCAAGTGAATAGTCTGTAAGTAGGGTGACCATTCGTCCCGGTTTTGCCGGGACAGTCCCGTTTTTTTCTGCCCTGTCCCGATTTTAGCGCCGTCCCGGTTATGTCCCGATTTTTGTCCCTGGTCCCGGTATTGCGGGGCAGCGGCGGTGAGGAGAATGCGGCGGCCGGTAAGTATTTTCTATGTGTGTGTGTGAATGCTGCCGGGGAGACTGAATGAAGGAGAATGCCGGGGGCGGGACTTAGAATGCCGGCCGGCCCGCAGGGGATTGGTTGCAGGCAGGTCAGAGGAAGCCGGGGGCGGGACTTCCGCTTTGTGCAGAGCACAAGTGTCTTCCCACTCCCGGCTCCTCTGTTCGCGGTGAGTGTCCCCTTTCTGTCCCGGGTCCCAGCCAGGGGGGGTAATAGGAGGTGGTAGCGGGGGTGCGCCTACCTTTGTACCACCTTGTACCTTTGCCCCCCTGGCGCTCCCACCATTGCCCCATCGGCACTCCCACCTTTGCCCCCCGGCGCTCCCACCTTTGCCCCATCGGCACTCCCACCTTTGCCCCCCGGCGCTCCCACCTTTGCCCCCCCCCCCGGTGCTCACAGCTTTGCCCCACGGCGCTCCCACCTTTGCCCCTCCGGCGCTCACAGCTTTGTGTGTGTGTGTGTGTGTGTGTGTGTGTGTGTGTGTGTGTGAATCAGTGGGTGTGTGTGGGTGTGTGTGTATCTGTGTGTGTGTGTGTGTGTGTGTGTATGTGTATCAGTGTGTGTGTGTGTGTGTGTGTGTGTGTGTATGTGTATCAGTGTGTGTGTGTGTGTGTGTGTATGTGTATCTGTGTGTGTGTGTGTGTGTGTATGTGTATCTGTGTGTGTGTATTTGTGTGTATGTGTGTGTGTGTGTGTGTGTATGTGTATCTCTGTGTGTTTGTGTATCTGTGTGTGTGTGTGTGTGTGTGTGTGTATCTGTGTGTGTGTGTATCTGTGTGTGTGTGTATCTGTGTGTGTGTGTGTGTGTGTGTGTGTCAGTGTGTGTGTGTGTGTGTGTGTATCAGTGTGTGTGTGTGTGTGTGTGTGTGTGTGTGTGTGTGTGTGTGTGTGTGTGTGTGTTTCAGTGTGTGTGTGTGTTTCAGTGTGTGTGTGTGTTTCAGTGTGTGTGTGTGTTTCAGTGTGTGTGTGTGTATCAGTGGGTCTGTGTGTGTGTGAATCAGTGGGTGTGTGTGTGTGTGTGTGAATCAGTGGGTGTGTGTGTGTGTGTGTGTGTGTGAATCAGTGTGTGTGTGTGTGTGTGTGTGTGTGTGTGTGTGTGTGTGTGTATTAGTGGGTGGGTGTGTGTGTGTGTGTGTATCAGTGTGTCTGTATCTGTGTGTGTGTGTATTGTATTGTATTGTATGTCTTTATTTATATAGCGCCATTAGTGTACATAGCGCTTCACAGTAGTAATACATGTGGTAATCAAATAAATAACAGATAATATAAAAAACATATCATGGGAATAAGTGCTTTAGATATAAAAGTAACATTTCGGAAGAGGAGTCCCTGCCCCGAGGAGCTTACAGTCTAATTGGTAGGTAGGGAGAACGTACAGAGACAGTAGGAGGGAGTTCTGGTAAGTGCGTCTGCAGGGGGTCAAGCATTATGTATCGTGTTTAGAATATCCACAGTGCTATTCATATGCTTCTTTAAGCAAGTGTGTCTTAAGGTGGGTCTTAAAGGTGGATAGAGAGGGTGCTAGTCGGGTACTGAGGGGAAGGGCATTCCAGAGATGTGGGGCAGTCAGTGAAAAAGGTTTAAGGCGGGAGAGGGCTTTAGATACAAAGGGGGTAGAAAGAAGACATCCTTGAGAAGAACGCAAGAGTCTGGATGGTGCATACCGAGAAATTAGGGATGAGATGTAAGGAGGGGCAGAAGAATGTAAAGCTTTAAAAGTGAGGAGAAGAATGGAGTGTGAGATGCGGGATTTGATCGGAAGCCAGGAGAGGGATTTCATGAGGGGAGATGCTGAGACAGATCTAGGAAAGAGTAGAGTGATTCTGGCAACAGCATTTAGGATAGATTGTAGGGGAGACAGGTGAGAGGCAGGAAGGCCGGACAGCAGGAGGTTACAGTAATCAAGACAGGAGAGAATGAGGGCCTGAGTCAGAGTTTTAGCAGTCGAACAACAGAGGAAAGGGCGTATCTTAGTTATATTGCGGAGGAAAAAGCGACAAGTTTTAGAAATGTTTTGAATGTGAGGGGCGAATGTGAGAGAGGAGTCGAACGTGACCCCTAGGCAGCGTGCTTGGGCTACTGGGTGAATGATTGTAGTTCCAACAGTAATGTGGAAGGAGGTATTAGGGCCAGGTTTGGGAGGAAGTATGAGGAGCTCTGTTTTAGCCATGTTGAGTTTAAGGCGTCGGAGGGCCATCCAGGATGATATAGCAGAGAGACATTCAGAAACTTTGGTTTGTACAGCAGGTGTAAGGTCAGGTGTTGAAAAGTATATTTGTGTGTCGTCGGCATAGAGGTGATAATTAAACCCAAAAGATGTTATTAGGTCACCTAGAGAGAGTGTGTACAGAGAAAAGAGAAGAGGTCCCAGGACAGAGCCCTGGGGTACCCCCACAGAGAGATCAATAGAGGAGGAGGAGGTGTTAGCAGAAGAGACACTAAAAGTACGATGGGAGAGGTAGGATGAGATCCAGGATAGAGCTTTGTTCCGAATACCTAGAGTATGGAGAATGTGGAGGAGAAGAGGGTGGTCCACGATGTCAAATGCTGCAGAGAGGTCGAGTAATATGAGCAGAGTGTAATGACCTCTGTCTTTGGCAGCATGGAGGTCGTCAGTTATTTTAGTGAGGGTTGTTTCCGTGGAGTGAGCAGTGCGGAAGCCAGATTGTAGAGGGTCTAGGAGAGAATAAGTGTTGAGAAAATGGAGCAAGCGAGAGAATACAAGACGTTCAAGTAGTTTAGAGGCAAAAGGCAGGAGGGAGACAGGTCGATAGTTAGAAAGACAGGTAGGGTCAAGCTTGCTGTTTTTGAGTAATGGTATGACTGTTGCATGTTTGAAGGAGGATGGAAAGGTTCCAGAGCAGAGGGAGGAGTTAAAAATGTGTGTAAGCGTAGGGATTATAGTAGGAGCTAGAGGTTTTAGGAGATGGGAGGGAATGGGGTCAAGAGGGCAAGTGGTAGAGGGAGAAGAGGAGATCAACAGCGACACATCCTCCTCTGAGACAGTGGAAAAAGACTCAAGGAAGGCAGGAGGAGAGTTAGGAAGAGGTGTAGGATGGGGGGAAGAAACAGGGGATGTTCTGCCGTATGGATTCCACCTTTTCCTTAAAATAGTCTGCAAAGTCCTGAGCGGAGATGGAGGAAGGAGAGGCAGCTGAGGGTGGTTTGAGTAGAGTATCAAAGACAGAGAACAGTCGGCGTGGGTTAGACTTGTGCATGTTATTAGTGCAGAAAAGTAGGCTTGTTTAGCTTGCGAGAGGGCAGAGTTGAAACAGGATAGCATAAATTTGTAGTGAAGGAAGTCTGCGAGAGTGTGAGACTTCCTCCAGAGGCGTTCAGAGGAACGAGTGGAGGAACGCAGCATGCGCGTGTGGGAATTTAGCCAGGGTCTAGGGTTAGAAGGGCGAGGGCGGCAGAGAGAAAGCGGGGCATGTAGATCAAGAGATGAGGACAAGACAGAGTTGTACTTTCTGACCAGGTTGTCAGGGTCTGTAGCAGAGCTGAGAGAGGAGAGGGAGGAGTGTAAAGTGGACTCAAAGTCAGGTAAGTGAATAGAGCGCAGGTTTCTGCAGAACCGGGGGGTAGATGGAGGTGGAGAAGGGGAGAAGCAAGATAAAGAGAATGAGATGAGATGATGGTCAGAGAGAGGAAAAGGGGAAATGGAGAAATCAGAGAGAGATAAGTTTTTAGTGAAAACCAGGTCTAAGTAGTGGCCATCCTTGTGGGTGCTGGCTGCAGTCCACTGTTGAAGGCCAAAAGAAGAGGTAAGAGAAAGAAAGCGGGAAGCCCAAGAGAGAGAGGGGTCATCAATGTGGCAATTGAAGTCCCCAAGGAGAAGAACAGGGGAGTCTGAGGAGAGAAAGAAAGAGAGCCAGGATTCAAAGTGAGAGAGAAAGGCAGAAGGGGGATGAGTAGAGGTAGGTGGGCGATAGATGACCGCCACATGAACAGGGAGAGGAGAGAAGATCTGGACAGTGTGAGCCTCAAAGGAGGGAAAAGCAAGAGAGGGGGGAATAGGAAGGGTTCGGTAACGGCAGACAGAGGAGAGCAGGAGCCCCACGCCTCCACCCCTGCCATCAGGGCGCGGTGTGTGTGTGTATCAGTGTGTCTGTATCTGTGTGTGTGTGTGTGTGTGTATCAGTGTGGCTTTTTTGGCGATAAGCTGGTGATAAGTGGCTTATCGCTGCTTACTGCATGAGGGCCTTAGGGAGGATTTGTTCCTTTAAAGTACACCTAGTTTGGCATAGGATTTGGATGTCAGGGTATCAATGTGCAACCCAAATGTTAAATGGGAGTTGAATGATCAGATATTTCAAACAAGTAACAGGGGCTAGGATGGTTTTAGAGCTGGTTTTTATCTGAAGCTCTGTCATTGGTAGCTTTAGCAATTTAGCTCTGGTCCCAAATACCATTGTTACAGTCTTGTCAGTGTTTAAAATCAGTTTGTTTTGGGAAATCCAGTTTCAAGTCTCAAAAATCAGATTGAAGTACGTGTTCAAGGTCAGAGAGGCGAGGGCTGCGTGCATATAGGATAAGATCTAAGGCCTCTCACAATAACCCGTTAGGAATATTAATTCCTCATCTATCCGACATAAGTATAAAATATAGTCTACCAAGACCCCTAATACAGAGTTACCCACCTTATACGGGAGCAGCTGCCAGACGAGTATAGTAAATGTATCTTATTTTTGAAAAATAGCACTTCTGGCGACATTGTTCATTTTCTCTACAAATGATAAATGAAAAAGTTGGATAAAACGTTATATGTGTGTGTGCGCGCGCAATATATATATATAGAGGTATCAGTACCGTGTTAGCCGAGCTTCAATAATCAAAAAATAAATAGATGATACCGTTCTGTGGCTAACGAAATGCTTTTATTTGTGCGAGCTTTCGAGATACACTGATCTCTTCTTCCGGCGATGTTACAATGAATGAAGCAAGCAAAAGGTATACTTAAAAACAGTGTCTCTTGGAATGTTATCTGTGCTGGTCCTTCCCCCGGTGTGGATGTGTTTTATGCCTAGAGACAGCTGTGTGTGCATAGATATAGCACAGTATGTTAAATTACGCTGCGGGGTCATGTGACGTCACCCTCGTCAAATGCCGCTGCAGGTCACATGACGCCGCATCAAGGTAAGGTGGGGGGGCGCGAGCACCGGCAGGGGGGCGAGCTGCAAAAGTTTGTGCTCCCCTGGTATAACCAATAAATAATATAGCTGATATAGCAATTTGGTTGTGGCTAGAGAGAGATTATAATGGCAGTGAGAATTAGTGGTCAGAATTAATAACAGTGCAATTACTAAAAAGTAGCTGTAATAAAATAATAAACACTATGCCTAAACACAATAAAAGTCCAGAAACCTAGCTCTAATAGCTATGTTATAACTCAATCATAAAAGGATCCAATTCGGGCGTCCTCTGGAGCCCTGGCAGCTCTCTTCAGGGAAACAACCACCTCCTCGATAGATATCTAAACAAAAAGAAGAGAAAGCGCCCGCTCCAAGTGTAAATTCGGTTTAACAATTTCATTTCCTGGACAAGATAAAAATAGCAAACTCACAAACATCCGTTTGGTAAAAGCATTGTGTGAGACAGGCTCGGGCTCCGTGGTAATCCGGTGGTCACTCCGCAGCTCCAGACTTTGGACGATGACCGGGAAACTCGATAGGCTGCGCCCCTCGCAGTGTGGTCTTCCAGCAATCTGTGGTATGTTGTGGTTCCACTGTAAATCCGGTGTCTCGTCTTGGTCGCGTACCAACTTCCCTTCCGGCGTCAGGACGTATAGTGTGGCAATAGCAACGAGAAGAAAGTACTGAGGTGGGGTTGGATCCTCCTCGGTTATTTCTTGTTTTATTAATAAATAATTTACTATATTTTAATCTCTGGTGCGCATTGTGTGCATTTTTCTTCTTGTCTGCACAGTGCTTCAGATGCTGCATGTGAAAAAATGCCGGTGGATCGGGATGTGAGGTAGGGAAGTGACGTCCGCGCCGGAACGTTATTGCCACGCCTCCAAATATTTATTGCCACGCCCCCAATCGCACCCGCTGCATACCCTGCAAAGCCATAAAAAAGCTCAGGCTTCAGCAAGTGTATTGCAGCGTGTGTGCCTTCCCTCCGTCTGAAATACTATAGACGCAGCCTTATCGACGCTTACTAAATAGGCCCGTGTCTCTCTCTCTCTGTGTCTCTGTCTCTCTCTGTGTGTCTCTGTCTCTCTCTGTGTGTCTCTGTCTCTCTCTGTGTGTCTCTGTCTCTCTCTGTGTGTCTCTCTGTGTCTCTGTCTCTCTCTCTGTGTCTCTGTCTCTCTCTGTGTGTCTCTGTTTCTCTCTGTGTGTCTCTGTCAAAAGAACATTTCAGTATTGCCAAAGCGTGAGTAAAAGGGGGTGTGGGACAATGATTACACGAATACTAGGGGGTACGGTATAATGGTTATACAGTACATTACTTTTGTCTCTCTCTCTGTGTCTGTCTCTCTCTCTCTGTGTCTCTCTCTCTCCCTATGTCCCTCTCTCTGTCTCTCTCTCATTCTCTGTCTCTCTCTCTCTGTGTCTCTCTCTCATTCTCTGTCTCTCTCTCATTCTCTGTCTCTCATTCTCTGTCTCTCTCTCATTCTCTGTCTCTCTCTCATTCTCTGTCTCTCTCTCTCATCCCTGTATGATAGGTATGTTCCAACTCTATTTTTTGCTCTTCTTTTCCGTTTGAGAGGAGGGAGTCCCTCACCTCTTCAGCCACACACCAGGAACGCTGGATTGCTTTCAGACGCTCGGAGAGGCGGATACAGTCGTGGATTGCAGGCACTGATTTATCTGGTAAGTACCGCAAACATGCTTGAACAAGGGCCGTAGACATTTTATTTGATGGTTTAGATTATCATTGTCTGTGGTTGTTAGTTATTGGTATTAGAGTTTTTTGATGTTGTTACGAATCAAATACATTTTGAAGTAGTAATCCCCTCCGAACTGGGCATTCCTGGCCAATAATGCCCTGGCTGTAAGAGTTGAAGGGCCCAAGCAAAGCCCCCACCTCTATACACACTAACACTGCAGGGGCATCAGAGTGTCTTGTTGTCATGGCAACGGGGGGTGTCACGTGATGTAATTTGTTTAATAAATTATTTTTTAAGGTGTCCCGGTTTTTCATTTTCGAAATCTGGTCACCCTATTGATCAAGCAGAAAAAGTGAAGAAACAATTGTAGTTTTGCTAATGGACGTCATTTTGGCATATCATTAGCTTTGAGGATACCCATTAATATGAAGAAAAATAACATCGATTCCCAATGTAGCCCCCCTTCCCTGGGCCAATCGCAGATCGGGCCCCCCTCCTCTGTACTAGGGTCTGGCTACGTGTCTGAGTGTGGTGCATACCTGCTGGCAACAGGGGGGCCTGAGTCTCCCGCGATGGTATGGGGGATGACAGGATCAGGTTTCTGGGGTGAATGCCTCCGTCTCATCAGAGCAGGATGAAATTTCGCTTCAGAAGGACTTGGAGAGACTGGAAACGTGGGCAGGTAAATGGCAAATGAGGTTTAATACAGATAAATGTAAGGTTATGCATTTGGGATGCAAGAATAAAAAGGCAACTTACAAATTAAATGGAGATATATTGGGGGAATCCTTGATGGAGAAGGATTTAGGGGTGCTTGTAGACAGCAGGCTTAGCAATAGTGCCCAATGTCATGCAGTAGCTGCAAAGGCAAACAAGATCTTATCTTGCATCAAACGGGCAATGGATGGAAGGGAAGTAGACATAATTATGCCCCTTTACAAAGCATTAGTAAGACCACACCTTGAATATGGAGTACAATTTTGGGCACCAATCCTAAGAAAAGACATTATGGAACTAGAGAGAGTGCAGAGAAGAGCCACCAAATTAATAAAGGGGATGGACATTCTAACTTATGAGGAGAGGCTAGCTATATTGGATTTATTTACATTAGAAAAGAGGCGTCTAAGAGGGGATATGATAACTATATACAAATATATTCAGGGACAATACAAGGAGCTTTCAAAAGAACTATTCATCCCACGGGCAGTACAAAGGACTCGGGGCCATCCCTTAAGGTTAGAGGAAAGGAAATTTCACCAGCAACAAAGGAAAGGGTTCTTTACAGTAAGGGCAGTTAAAATGTGGAACTCATTACCCATGGAGACTGTGATGGCAGATAGGATAGAGTAAGGTGCTCTAGAGTGTCCTTATACACAGGTAGGAGGGGAATGCAGTCTGGATTTTGACAATTTTAAGATACATTCATTAGAGTCTCAATAAATTCGGGCACCAGATACCCTGAAGGCAGGAGTAGGTAGTCCTAGGACAGCCTCCTCTGCCTCATTGGGCTGGCCCTATGTACTCACTGTACCACTGCTTTCACCAGAATTTCCCCTCCATCGCGTGCTGCTGTAGAGTGATGTCCAGAAGTGCAGAAAAATGATATAGCGCACCGCGATCCAAAAGAAGAACAGGTCTGGCCAAAAATGAAGAATCTTTATTGAGGTATCATAAAATCAAGGGATGCAGCCCTTGATTTTATGATACAGTACCTCAATAAAGATTCTTCATTTTTGGCCAGACCTGTTCTTCTTTTGGATCGCGGTGCGCTATATCACTTTTCTGTGATGGCAGATACAATAGATTTGTTCAAAAAAAGGTTGGACATCTTTTTAGATGGGACAGGTATACAGGGATATACCAAATAAGTATATATGGGAAGGATGTTGATCCAGGGATTAATCCGATTGCCAATTCTTGGAGTCAGGAAGGAATTAATTTTTCCCCTTAATGGTGTTTTTTGTTTGCCTTCCTCTGGATCAATAAGTAAGTATAGATATAGAATAAAGTATCTGTTGTCTGAATTTAGCATAGGTTGAACTTGATGGACGTACGTCTTTTTTCAACCTCATCTATTATGTAACTATGTAACTATGTATGTAATGGTGCAGCGCCTCCATCTCTGAGCCCCAGGAATACGGGTGGAATCCTTCCAGAGAGTCCCCCCCTCCCCCTCGGGGATGAGAGATTCCAGTCTCACACTGTATATCTTTAAAAGCAGCCGCAGCTCTTTATTCACAGCAGCAGAATAGCAGCAACAAGACTGTCAATCAGGTACAGGGTGTCTTCCTCCACACAGGACTGCTCTCCCTCAGGATGGTCTCTGTGTCCCTGCCACCACCCCAGGTCAAGGGCACCCAGGGTGGGGCTAGCTCTTCCCTCGCCCCCTAAACAGGGTGAGAGGAATTGGTCCACCTCCCTAACTAAGGTTGCATCAGCTCTACTCAGAGGCTGATGGCTCCCCTTCTCCAACGGCCAATTGATATAGGCTCTCTCTGTCACCCTGGGCCAGCCAGGTGACAGACTCAGCAGACTCTAACTCTGGACTGAACTCTTAACTCTGACACACACTTCTACTAAATAGGAAGTGCACTGCTCTTTATGATATTGGCAGGCACTGCCCCTGTGTCTCTGCCTACCACACAGGGTCAGGTACCAATTTCAGGAATGTCCCGTTATTAGCGTAAACACAACAGAGTTCCATGGATCTAGCATTAAGACTGTAAGCTCTCCAGGCCAGGGATTTCCTTTCCTATTGTCTGATTTTGTTTGTTGCACTTATTGTACTATAATTCTCTGTACTGTATTGCCTCTCTTATAAAGCGCTATATAAATAAATATTTACATACATAATATATCTTAATGCATCTTAAGACACCTTAGAGTTCCCTCTATAAGACACTTTATGGTCCACTCAAGTGAATAGTCTGTAAGTAGGGTGACCATTCGTCCCGGTTTTGCCGGGACAGTCCCATTTTTTTCTGCCCTGTCCCGATTTTAGCTCCGTCCCGGTTATGTCCCGGTTTTTGTCCCTGGTCCCGGTATTGCGGGGCAGCGGCGGTGAGGAGAATGCGGCGGCCGGTAAGTATTTTCTATGTGTGTGTGTGTGAATGCTGCCGGGGAGACTGAATGAAGGAGAATGCCGGGGGCGGGACTTAGAATGCCGGCCGGCCCGCATGTTATTGGATGAATGATGATGCCGGGGGCGGGACTTAGAATGCCGGCCGGCCCGCAGGGGATTGGTTGCAGGCAGGTCAGAGGAAGCCGGGGGCGGGACTTCCGCTTTGTGCAGAGCACACGTGTCTTCCCGCTCCCGGCTCCTCTGTTCGCGGTGAGTGTCCCCTTTCTGTCCCGGGTCCCAGCCAGGGGGGGTAATAGGAGGTGGTAGCGGGGGTGCGCCTACCTTTGTACCACCTTGTACCTTTGCCCCCCCGGCGCTCCCACCATTGCCCCCCCGGCGCTCCCACCATTGCCCCATCGGCGCTCCCACCTTTGCCCCCCGGCGCTCCCACCTTTGCCCCCCGGCGCTCCCACCTTTGCCCCATCGGCACTCCCACCTTTGCCCCCCGGCGCTCCCACCTTTGCCCCCCCCGGCGCTCACAGCTTTGCCCCCGGGCTCTCCCACCTTTGCCCCTCCGGCGCTCACAGCTTTGTCCCCCTGGCGCTCGCAGCTTTGCCCCCCCGGCGCTCCCACCTTTGCCCCCCCGGCGCTCACAGCTTTGTCCCTCGTCACTCACAGCTTTGCCCCCCGGCGCTCACTTCCCCCCGTCCCCTTGGTGTGGGAGATGGGCTCGGGAGCGGGCAGTGGTTGCTGCGCGGTCGCAGGCGGTGCAGGGGGAGGCGGGGTGTATCTCTGTGTGTGTATCATTGTGTGTGTGTGTATCAGTGTGTGTGTGTATCAGTGTGTGTGTGTGTGTGTGTGTGTGTGTGTGTGTGTGTGTCAGTGTGTGTGTGTCAGTGTGTGTGTATCAGTGTGTGTGTGTATCAGTGTGTGTGTGTGTGTGTATCAGTGTGTGTGTGTGTGTGTTTCAGTGTGTGTGTGTGTTTCAGTGTGTGTGTGTGTTTCAGTGTGTGTGTGTGTGTGTGTGTGTGTGTGTGTGTGTGTGTGTGTGTATCAGTGGGTCTGTGTGTGTGTGTATCAGTGGGTCTGTGTGTGTGTGTATCAGTGGGTCTGTGTGTGTGTGTGTGTGTGTGTGTGTGTGTGTGTGTGTGTGTGTGTGTGTGTGTGTGTGTGTGTGTGTGTGTGAATCAGTGTGTGTGTGTGTGTGTGTGTGTGTGTATCAGTGTGTGTGTGTGTGTGTGTGTGTGTGTGTGTGTGTGTGTATCTCTGTGTGTTTGTGTATCTGTGTGTGTGTGTATCTGTGTGTGTGTGTGTGTGTGTGTGTGTGTGTGTCAGTGTGTGTGTATCTGTGTGTGTGTGTGTTTCAGTGTGTGTATCAGTGTGTGTGTGTGTATCAGTGTGTGTGTGTGTGTGTGTGTATCAGTGGGTCTGTGTGTGTGTGTGTGTGTGTGTGTGTGTGTGTGTGTGTGTGTGTGTATTAGTGGGTGGGTGTGTGTGTGTATCAGTGTGTCTGTATCTGTGTGTGTGTGTGTGTGTGTGTGTATCAGTGTGGCTTTTTTGGCGATAAGCTGGTGATAAGTGGCTTATCGCTGCTTACTGCATGAGGCCATTAGGGAGGATTTGTTCCTTTAAAGTACACCTAGTTTGGCATAGGATTTGGATGTCAGGGTATCAATGTGCAACCCAAATGTTAAATGGGAGTTGAATGCCCAGATATTTCAAACAAGTAACAGGGGCTAGGATGGTTTTAGAGCTGGTTTTTATCTGAAGCTCTGTCATTGGCAGCTTTAGCAATTTAGCTCTGGTCCCAAATACCATTGTTACAGTCTTGTCAGTGTTTAAAATCAGTTTGTTTTGGGAAATCCAGTTTCAAGTCTCAAAAATCAGATTGAAGTATGTGTTCAAGGTCAGAGAGGCGAGGGCTGCGTGCATATAGGATAAGATCTAAGGCCTCTCACAATAACCCGTTAGGAATATTAATTCCTCATCTATCCGACATAAGTATAAAATATAGTCTACCAAGACCCCTAATACAGAGTTACCCACCTTATACGGGAGCAGCTGCCAGACGAGTATAGTAAATGTATCTTATTTCTTTTGCCACTGGAGGGCAGCGTGGAGTTGCAAGGAGTGGCGCCCGTAAGGACGACGTGCCAGTTAGGCGGAAGGAGAAGCGCACACACTTTTATGTGAAACGGATATATTTGGGGAGGGATTTAGGAGTCTGAGTAAGAAAATTAACCATTTAAATATGTACAGATTTAATCCCACTTTTGGAAATTAGGGATGTTGCCTAAAAGTTTGAGAATGCATAAAGTGCCACCCATGGGCTTTAATGAAGCAGCATTTGTGGGCTAAATGGAACAGCATTCTGTATAAAGGTATTTTGGACTCGATATAAATAATTGATGCCAAAAACTAATATTAAGTAAATTGAGAATGGAAAAATCTTCAACACAAACGTACAGAATGTGATATTCTGAGAGATTTTACAGATGTTATCAAATCCCACAATGAATATATAGAAAATGTCTGTATAGAACGAGTCAAACAAGAATATGCCAATAAAACGTTTAATTGGGGGATACAGGGGCCACAATTCAGGTCATTTAGCTGAAAGAAGAGAAGCAGGTCAGCCGGTCAGCCAGTAGAGCAGGTCAGCAGGTCAGCCAGAAGAGCAGGTCAGCCGGTCAGCCGGTAGAGCAGGTCAGCCGGTCAGCTCTGAGATCAGCATTACTTATATCCCCTAAACGTTGTCCCCTGCATGTAATGCTGCAGAACAGCCTACACTGCATATACTGTACATGAGATACTTAACCCTTTCTTTTCGCTCGACTAATCTGAATGATTTGCTAATTGGTTTGTAATTAGAGAGATATTTGTAGCAGAATCCCATGTATGTTATTTTTACCTTTTTAGATACCGTTTTGTGTAATAAAAGATATGAGATCAGAGGGGCTTCCTGTTTGCACTCGTGTTTTGGCAGAAGTGTATATGTGACCCTATAAATCTCCCTCACACCCGGGCTTGGCAGCGTGACACTAGTGCAGCGTCCTGGGGAAGAATCACTGAGCTGTTAGCAATAGATACAACGGATAGAAAAGACACTACACATAGGTTTGATTAAAGAGAGTATTTTATTGAAATAATTAATCTCTTTGCTGGGAGGGGCCTGCAGCACATTGCAGAGCGATATAGTAACACGCAGAGCAATGCATTGCAGGCCCCTCCGGCAGCAAAGGGGTGAAGACCAATGCAGGGTATATAAAGATCTCACTGATAATTCATGCACAAAGGGCAGTTTGTTGCTGTGATCCAGAGGAAGGCGAAACATAACCCCTGCTGTGCAATGGGGGAAAAAAATTCCTTCCTGACCCCATTAAATGGCGATCGGATGGTCCCTGGATCACTGCGCAGTGAGATCAGATGGAGCAGCACAGATCAGCGTTGTTATACACAGGGGCACACTCAGTATATAGAGATGCAGGTGATGGGGCCCTTGTGCCCCTGTGTATAACTCACCTGCTTCCCCATCCCCCTGCATATCTATCCCATTCACCCCTTTTCCTCCCGCATACCTCGCAGGGCCGGCCGGCCATTAGGCGGTCGCCTAGCGCGCAGAGGTCCTAGGGGCGCATTAATAATCATTATTATTTTTTCCTCTTATTATTTTATTTATTTATCTTTTTTTTTAAATTATTATTCTTTTTTTTATCCAGTATTTTGGCGCCCTTTTATTTTTATTTTGCGTTGCGCTGGGATGCGGTCGCACCCCCTGCAGCCCCGATAGCTACGCCACTGTTTATTTTATTATTTTATTTATCTTATTATTTTTTATACAACTGGGGCACAAATTTTAAGTTTTGCCTCGGGCGCATGAAACCCGTGCTCCGGCCCTGCTCCTTGTTCTCTCTCACCCTCTCACGCCCAATATCCCTATCTCCCTCTAGTACCTGCCCCTCCCGCAGCCTTCCTGATCTTATCTGCCTCTCCTGCGGTCAAACCAACTTCTCAGGGCCCCTAGAATACCCCTGTATCTACGCCCTGGCTCCTCTGCTACCTGCTCCTGGCTTCTTCTCCGCCTAAAAAAGGTGAAGCAGCAGATCTGTCCGCACCTCTCGTATTCTCCTACCTGCTCCCGTGGTCTTCTCCTCCGCCTAAAAAAGGTGAAGCAGCAGATCCGGCCACACCTGTCGTATGCTCCTTGGTCATCGTACACCACGTCTGCGTCATCGGCCGCCTTGTAGCCCACCTCATTGTTCCACTTGACGCCCGCTTTGTCATATGCCTCGTCGTCCGCCTCGTAGCCCGCCTCGTCGTCTGGTGGCACAAAGGGCACCACCTTCGTGCGTGTCCTGATCTGCAGGAGACATGAAGTGTTTGTAACCAGGGACAGTGATACTCTGTATCGCAAGAGCTCCTGTGCCACTTATACCCCATCCCCAATACCACGTTATACCGCCCTCCACAGGGCAAATACCCGTTATACCCACCTCCCCAGGCCCAGTACCCAGTTATACAACCCTCCCAAGGCCCAGTACCCTGTTATACGCCCCTCCCCAGGCCCAGTACTCGTTATACCCACCTCACCAGGCCCAGTACCCGTTATACCCACCTCACCAGGCCCAGTACCTATTATATACCCCTCCCCAGAAGGTCATGTTTCTATTTATCAAAAATACATTGAGTTACCTCTGGTTTTCAGGCATGTCCTGGGGGAGTTATCACAGAGACACAGAAACGTCGCTGAGTTTGGGTTAGTAACTCCCTTAACTTCTCAGCAGTTGAATTCCCCATTAGGCGCTTAGCACGTTAAAAACAAGCGTTGCTATTTCTCTGCATGAAGTTGCAGGTAATTGGAAGAGTTACACAGTGACGGCTATTTCATCACTCACCTTCTTCCCCCGAAACGGTCTTTTCTGTCTTATTTCTGGCTTCACATCGGATATCCATATCCATTCTTGGCCTCTGATCTGTATGCAAGGCAATGCTTTAATACAGGGTTGCACAACCTTTTCCCCCTGCTCCCCCCTCCACCTTCCCCACCTTGTCTCCGACGTTCTGATGTAACGACGTCATGTGATATCACGTTGCTATGGCAATGCCACATCATGTGACGCCACGTTGCTGTCGCCAGAAGCCGCCGGAGACAAGGAAAGGGAACTTACAGAGGCCTTGCGCGCGATCTCCGGCATTTAATTTAAATGCTGTGGGGAAGAGCGAGGGGCCTCTGTAAGCGCCGAGCCCCTCCTCCCAAGAAAATGTCGTGCCCCTCGATTTGCGCACCCCTGCTTTAAGAGATATTCTGGGACCCTCCAACTCCTCCATCGGACCCTTCCTCATATTGACTGACCTTGCAGTGCTCTGCACTGACTTGCACTGACCTGCTATGGTGCCTCTCAAAATACCATGCTAACTCATTCTGAACATACATGTGTCCTTTTTACATGTTACTCAGCTTGTATGGGCCACAGACAGCTTTCCTGGGGTCCAGGACTAGTTTCCACCGGGGACACTCACCCATGGGTCGGCGACTTTGCGAGAACCCACCCCCCCCAACCTGTTTTCTCTTGCACTGCCATAGACAACAACATTTCGGCCTGCTGGTCTTTCTCAGGTAAAGTGGCTAAACCCACTAAATCCAGCAAAGAAAGGCCAGCAGCCGAAACATTGTAGTCTGTGGCACAATAAATTATCTTTTTTTATTCAAATCCGTGTGCCCTTTCCCATCAATCATATTGTATCCATTGGACAAAATGCCGGTCTTCCCTGAGACAATGGGGCACCGGTAAAAGTATCACTACTTATTGTTTTTTTTTGGTGTGCAGCAAATCCCCATCATTTTTGCGTTCTCTTGCTCTGCCCCAATCTGACACACCACCTTGCTCTCTCACCCCCTCTTAGACTCCCCCGTCACCCTTTCCTTCCTCAAAGGATGTCCTTTAATCAGATCTTACCCAAATTGTCTCCATCTCCCTTGGAAATGTTCTGTCTTTAAGCTGTGCGGCTCCTCTTGATCCGAACTTTCTTAGCTGACCCCTTTAGGTTTCGGCTCCGAGGGTCTAAAAAATAAGCGACTCCGAAAAGATGTGAAATATGCGCACGGGTCCTAATGGGGCACTGAGGGGGAGACTTAAATACTAGTAAATATAATCTACTGTGCTAACAAATATAATCTATTAACTAAGAAATATAACTTATTAAACTAAGAAATATAATTTATTAAACTAACAAATATAACTTATTAAACTAACAAATATAACTTATTAAACTAAGAAATATAACTTATTAAACTAAGAAATATAACTTATTAAACTAAGAAATATAACTTATTAAACTAAGAAATATAATTTATTAAACTAAGAAATATAACTTATTAAACTAAGAAATATAACTTATTAAACTTAGAAATATAATCTATTAAACTAAATAAATATCTATTAAACTAAATAAATATCTATTCAACTAAATAAATATAATCTATTTAAAAACAATACAATAAAAAGCTGGAGAAATGATTCGTCAACCAAGTCACAGATGTGATGCCAATGAGCGTTGAACTCCTTGCAGATCCACCGTCAGCTGGTTGTGGCAGAAAGTGGTGACATACAGTAGAACAGAGTGGTTGAGCTGTAACCACGGCAGTCAGGTCAGAAATCAACACAATATTTTTTGAAATTTAGAATGAGAATGTTCTGTATGTCACATTCTGGGCTCAGACTCTGAGCCCTGTCACATGTTAGCAGCTTGTGATAATAGAAAGTATCCATATACTGGGATGTGATAAGAAACATGAAGGTCATTTTATACTGGGTCCCATAACCTGCTTTATATGAAGTATCATTTTACACTAATTAGTAGAGATGTTACATTTTGAAAAATAGCACTTCTGGCGACATTGTTCATTTTCTCTACAAATGATAAATGAAAAAGTTGGATAAAACGTTATATGTGTGTGTGCGCGCGCAATATATATATATAGAGGTATCAGTACCGTGTTAGCCGAGCTTCAATAATCTAAAAATAAATAGATGATACCGTTCTGTGGCTAACGAAATGCTTTTATTTGTGCGAGCTTTCGAGATACACTGATCTCTTCTTCCGGCGATGTTACAATGAATGAAGCAAGCAAAAGTTATACTTAAAAACAGTGTCTCTTGGAATGTTATCTGTGCTGGTCCTTCCCCCGGTGTGGATGTGTTTTATGCCTAGAGACAGCTGTGTGTGCATAGATATAGCACAGTATGTTAAATTACGCCGCGGGGTCATGTGACGTCACCCTCGTCAAATGCCGCTGCAGGTCACATGACGCCGCATCAAGGTAAGGGTGGGGGGGGCGCGAGCACTGGCAGGGGGGCGAGCTGCAAAAGTTTGTGCTCCCCTGGTATAACCAATAAATAATATAGCTGATATAGCAATTTGGTTGTGGCTAGAGAGAGATTATAATGGCAGTGAGAATTAGTGGTCAGAATTAATAACAGTGCAATTACTAAAAAGTAGCTGTAATAAAATAATAATAAACACTATGCCTAAACACAATAAAAGTCCAGAAACCTAGCTCTAATAGCTATGTTATAACTCAATCATAAAAGGATCCAATTCGGGCGTCCTCTGGAACCCTGGCAGCTCTCTTCAGGGAAACAACCACCTCCTCGATAGATATCTAAACAAAAAAAAGAAGAGAAAGCGCCCGCTCCATGTGTAAATTCGGTTTAACAATTTCATTTCCTGGACAAGATAAAAATAGCAAACTCACAAACATCCGTTTGGTAAAAGCATTGTGTGAGACAGGCTCGGGCTCCGTGGTAATCCGGTGGTCACTCCGCAGCTCCAGACTTTGGACGATGACCGGGAAACTCGATAGGCTGCGCCCCTCGCAGTGTGGTCCTCCAGCAATCTGTGGTATGTTGTGGTTCCACTGTAAATCCGGTGTCTCGTCTTGGTCGCGTACCAACTTCCCTTCCGGCGTCAGGACGTATAGTGTGGCAATAGCAACGAGAAGAAAGTACTGAGGTGGGGTTGGATCCTCCTCGGTTATTTCTTGTTTTATTAATAAATAATTTACTATATTTTAATCTCTGGTGCGCATTGTGTGCATTTTTCTTCTTGTCTGCACAGTGCTTCAGATGCTGCATCTGAAAAAATGCCGGTGGATCGGGATGTGAGGTAGGGAAGTGACGTCCGCGCCGGAACGTTATTGCCACGCCTCCAAATATTTATTGCCACGCCCCCAATCGCACCCGCTGCATACCCTGCAAAGCCATAAAAAAGCTCAGGCTTCAGCAAGTGTATTGCAGCGTGTGTGCCTTCCCTCCGTCTGAAATACTATAGACGCAGCCTTATCGACGCTTACTAAATAGGCCCGTGTCTCTCTCTCTCTCTCTCTCTCTCTCTCTGTGTCTCTGTCTCTCTCTGTGTGTCTCTGTCTTTCTCTGTGTGTCTCTGTCTCTCTCTGTGTGTCTCTCTGTGTCTCTGTCTCTCTCTCTGTGTCTCTGTCTCTGTGTGTCTCTGTTTCTCTCTGTGTGTCTCTGTCAAAAGAACATTTCAGTATTGCCAAAGCGTGAGTAAAAGGGGGTGTGGGACAATGATTACACGAATACTAGGGGGTACGGTATAATGGTTATACAGTACATTACTTTTGTCTCTCTCTCTCTCTGTGTCTGTCTCTCTCTCTCTGTGTCTCTCTCTCCCTATGTCCCTCTCTCTGTCTCTCTCTCATTCTCTGTCTCTCTCTCTCTGTGTCTCTCTCTCATTCTCTGTCTCTCTCTCATTCTCTGTCTCTCATTCTCTGTCTCTCTCTCATTCTCTGTCTCTCTCTCATTCTCTGTCTCTCTCTCATTCTCTGTCTCTCTCTCATTCTCTGTCTCTCTCTCTCATCCCTGTATGATAGGTATGTTCCAACTCTATTTTTTGCTCTTCTTTTCCGTTTGAGAGGAGGGAGTCCCTCACCTCTTCAGCCACACACCAGGAACGCTGGATTGCTTTCAGACGCTCGGAGAGGCGGATACAGTCGTGGATTGCAGGCACTGATTTATCTGGTAAGTACCGCAAACATGCTTGAACAAGGGCCGTAGACATTTTATTTGATGGTTTAGATTATCATTGTCTGTGGTTGTTAGTTATTGGTATTAGAGTTTTTTGATGTTGTTACGAATCAAATACATTTTGAAGTAGTAATCCCCTCCGAACTGGGCATTCCTGGCCAATAATGCCCTGGCTGTAAGAGTTGAAGGGCCCAAGCAAAGCCCCCACCTCTATACACACTAACACTGCAGGGGCATCAGAGTGTCTTGTTGTCATGGCAACGGGGGGTGTCACGTGATGTAATTTGTTTAATAAATTATTTTTTAAGGTGTCCCGGTTTTTCATTTTCGAAATCTGGTCACCCTATTGATCAAGCAGAAAAAGTGAAGAAACAATTGTAGTTTTGCTAATGGACGTCATTTTGGCATATCATTAGCTTTGAGGATACCCATTAATATGAAGAAAAATAACATCGATTCCCAATGTAGCCCCCCTTCCCTGGGCCAATCGCAGATCGGGCCCCCCTCCTCTGTACTAGGATCTGGCTACGTGTCTGAGTGTGGTGCATACCTGCTGGCAACAGGGGGGCCTGAGTCTCCCGCGATGGTATGGGGGATGACAGGATCAGGTTTCTGGGGTGAATGCCTCCGTCTCATCAGAGCAGGATGAAATTTCGCTTCAGAAGGACTTGGAGAGACTGGAAACGTGGGCAGGTAAATGGCAAATGAGGTTTAATACAGATAAATGTAAGGTTATGCATTTGGGATGCAAGAATAAAAAGGCGACTTACAAATTAAATGGAGATATATTGGGGGAATCCTTGATGGAGAAGGATTTAGGGGTGCTTGTAGACAGCAGGCTTAGCAATAGTGCCCAATGTCATGCAATAGCTGCAAAGGCAAACAAGATCTTATCTTGCATCAAACGGGCAATGGATGGAAGGGAAGTAGACACAATTATGCCCCTTTACAAAGCATTAGTAAGACCACACCTTGAATATGGAGTACAATTTTGGGCACCAAACCTAAGAAAAGACATTATGGAACTAGAGAGAGTGCAGAGAAGAGCCACCAAATTAATAAAGGGGATGGACATTCTAACTTATGAGGAGAGGCTAGCTATATTGGATTTATTTACATTAGAAAAGAGGCGTCTAAGAGGGGATATGATAACTATATACAAATATATTCAGGGACAATACAAGGAGCTTTCAAAAGAACTATTCATCCCACGGGCAGTACAAAGGACTCGGGCCATCCCTTAAGGTTGGAGGAAAGGAAATTTCACCAGCAACAAAGGAAAGGGTTCTTTACAGTAAGGGCAGTTAAAATGTGGAACTCATTACCCATGGAGACTGTGATGGCAGATACAATAGATTTGTTCAAAAAAAGGTTGGACATCTTTTTAGATGGGACAGGT